>NC_056739.1:1316031352-1316096352 GCF_019279795.1 Protopterus annectens
TGAATGATAACCCAAAGTAGTTTCGATTAAGTGAAAAATTGATGTGTGCATTTTTTCAGTAACTAGCAATGGAAAAGAAACAGAAAGGAAATTCAGACTTTAACTGTAGAGTGCTACTACATTTTAACCTGTTCCACAAAGCTGTGAGCCCATGTAACTAAATCCATTCCAGAAATCTATTACTACATACTGACACTCTCTGGAGTTTACCATATAATTCTTTAAAATAAAGCCATCTAAATTGCACTCATATTATGCATGATTTAACATACGAAGGCTGGCTAATATTGAATTAATTAATAATTTATTAAATAATTAATATAATTGTACTGATACACATACATACGTACCATCAAGAATTAAAGAAGCTATACTTCTTCTTCTTTTTCAGCTGCTAGGCCGCCAAGCAATAGCAAATAAAAACAAATCCAATAATCTAATCCACAAGTCCATAACTGAAACTGGCTGCAACTGTTTGCTTCTCGCTCTTTTCCCAGCACATAAAGCCCGGGAAGAGAGTGACAACCAATCAGCAGCATTTAGCCCAGCAAGCACGTCATGACGTGCCTGCGGACGTCGCAGTCTGAGCCCCTTCCAATTCTATGCGGTTTGGAACCGCATAGACTTCTGGGGATCACAATGATGCCTTCATTACTCCTCCGGGCTGCAATGAAAACAAACAAAAAAAAAAGCTGTTTAAAACCGCCGCAGCCCGAGGCAGTTAAAGTGCACAATGCGCATGCGCGTACTTCCGAGTCGCGGACTCGAAGTTTGTTTAAACAAAAAAAGGTATTTTTTTTTTTTTTTTTTTTACATTTTTTTCTCACAGTTAAACACTTTACTTTTTAGCTGAGGGGGCTGCAGTCCGGCAGTCCGATGCCACGAGCCGCCCCTGATGTACTGTATTATCAGCCATTTCTCAAATTAATTTCACATTTTTCCATTTTTCCTCAGATTTCTTATTTGCATTTTAAAAATCTCCCTCAGAGACTGATTCTTGCACTTTGAGTACTTTAGCTTGTGAAAAAGATTTTTAAACAAAAAATATACAAACTGGGAAGGCTTTACAACACCTGGTGCTTCTTTAGCATGACAGTCTTGCAAGTTAGCCTCTTGTCTTAATTATGATTTAAAGCTTACAATACATCCATTCTTTCTGACAGCTGCAAATGCAGTTGTGCAGTGTGCACTGAGATCTGACTCTCATAATAATAATTTAATGAAGCTTTGGTTTGCTCAATTTTCCTTCCGTCCAACAGCAACATATCTACATACTCTTAGTAGCCTTGTATGACTTATTTATATGTTCTGCTATTGCAAAGTGCTTTACACTGATCCAAGCTGAATGAAAAAAAAAATAATTTAACAAGGTTAATTTATTAATTTTCAGTGCTTGGTTACCTGTGGGAAAGGTCATAGACATCGCCACATACTTTGTCACTTTGGAGAACAACAAGTAGATGACAGATTTTGCAGCCCTGAGACAAAACAAGAGTCTTTACAAACATGTCAACAGCCAGAATGTTCAGCATGGCAAGTTGGACCATGGGGACAGGTATACTTTCTGTCATTTCAATTTTAAATATTTTAACTCAGACTCTAGAGTTATTTGGAGTACAATAAGTGCAATAATTTTACAAACATGATTTAACTGACAATGGAAAACCAGAAAGCATAATTATACCATTTGATAACATAATATGTGTGTGTGTCAGTATTTTGAAATTCAGGATTTTAAACTTTCAGTAGAATGAGATTCAGTCAAATGAGTTTTCAGTATTTTGAAAAATAGGTATTCTGGTCTAAGCCAAATGAAATTCAATATTTTGAGATTCAGTCATGTACACACACACACACACACACACACACACACACACACACACACACACCGAAGTATTAAACACAGTACAACGCATACTGGTTTGAGTTATGAATTATAATTTTTAATGATAAAACAGACATTCTTTAATAGCACTAAAATGTGTGTTTCTCAAGTAGTCCAGATGCTCTGTCTTAGGCAAGCATTTAGTAACTGTAGTCAACTCACTTTTCTAAGAACATGCAGCAGCTGAATATGCCTTTATTTTTTTTTTTAAATCACAGTACATTTTCTTTACATTTTGGTTTGATTACAATGAAGAACTTTCCTGGATATTTAACATGTCTTATGACAGAGACTCAATACTATTGTGAGTGATAGGTTAAAAAATATTAAGAGACTAAATGCATTTACTGAAAAAGCTAGCAGTGAGAAAAATGATTGTTGATAACCATTTGAGTATTTTATCTCTATTTTTTTAAACTAATGCTTGTTACTATAGTTTCAGTGTGTCAAAACTTGGCTGCGGTTCTACTCAAATGACTATAGCTAAATCTGGAGGTCATTTCATAAGATGGGTTTTCCCATCAAGAATACCATTAATGATTATTATAACTCTTGATTAGTTGTAGCAGCCTGCAACTTCAGGAATTAGCACTGAGGTTATGATGACTGATAGAGCATTCTGGTGTTTTTGTTTGCTGTCACTGACTGTATAACAATTTAAAAGAGTTCTGTCTAGTAAAGCATAGATTGAGGTTTCCTTTTTTTGCTTAGACTACTAGTTTAAAAAAAGACCTTTACTTGGCAACTGGTATTTATGACTATGCCATGTGACAGTGTTCAAAATGATGTGTAGCTATGAGATGCATCTGGAGTGAATTATATTCTTTTCTCTGGACAGGTGAGTCTGGTAGGCAGTAGTACTTTTGAGTGTCTATACATAAGTTTATTATATAAAGATCTCTTTATCAATGTTTTTGCTTAAAAATTTCTATCATCTAAAGTTATCATTTTCAGTATATCTAGACCTTAGCTTACAAACAATGTCATAGCAAATGCTGCATATATATCTTGTGCAGAAAATTGCATTTGTGAAGTAATTGAAATAAAGAATGCCAGGACAGGAAATAAAAGATAAACCCTGGGATTTATTAACACCTACCATTCTGAGTGAACAGATAACACAAACAGCTCACACCTTCTTCCTCCTAATTTTAGTTTTCCTACTAATTTTCTTGTAGATTTAAATACTGAGGAGGATTCATAAAGGTTACAACAATGTGTAGAACATTTGTACACTTAGTGTAATATTTCTGAGTGAATAAAAAATGCAAAAAATGCCATAGGGATGTACTTGAATACAGATTGTGTGCACTTAGTGTATACTTAGCATAGGAGTTACTGAATCTGGCCCGGAGTACAGCAAGAAATGAGGGGGAAGCTTGTAGACAGTTTGAGGACTGTAATTAGAATCCTTGGAAACAGGGGAATGTAGGTCAAGTTTGAGATTATGCATATTAAGTTGGAGTTGAAGTGATCACAGTGTTACTAAATATAAGCAGGTAGGGTATGGTGGGGAGATGTGTGTGCATGGGGCTTCACACTTGTAAAAATTAGTGATGTGTATTACAATACATTACAAAAGTTACTTTATTTTCGATTGAATCTCAGTTTAGTTTTTAATGCATCAAGGCTCACACTATAGGGTTTCGCACTTCTGAGTGGGAGTCACATTTAGAATCCAGTAGGAGAGAGGGTGAAAGAGGTCAATGACAAGAAGCAGGATCTTTAACACCAATGTAAACATAGCATGAGAACAATAAATGAAAATGACATTATTATAAATATGTGAAAAGTTCACACAGGAAATCTGAAATAGTCCATGAGGAACAACAATATCTATGTTGATGGTTAATGAAAAAAATATTACAACTTTGAAATCAGATGTTACAGGATGCAATCTAAAACCATGTGACAGAGTTCAAGTCTATTAATTCAAATGTCAGATTAAGAGAAATCACAAGTATCAAAATTAAGTTTGAAAAAAGTTCAAGTAGCTTTATTTAAAATAAAATAAATAAAATACAAAAACATTCATGTAATTCATAGTTTTACATAAGCATTAATATAGAATCTTTCACTCATTTCATATTATTTTTAAAGTACTTAAAATAAATACCATCTACAGTTAACATTTAAATAGGGTGATAAAGTCATAAGGTCCAATGATGTAAATATATCAGTATACAAATAAATAAACACAAACTTTTTTAAAAGGTTACTAAAATAAAATTAAAAAGCAGGGGGCTCATTAAAGGGCCTAGCATGAAAGGCTATTGGTATTTGGTGATTGACAGGCATGTGATTTACACTGAGGAGAAACCTTAGTGTCAGCTGATTAAAATGCCTCTAAAATGCAGTTATTACTGTGATGTGCAGGTCATTGTTAACCTTCACATTGTTGTAGTTACCTGTTGAGAATGCATTGTTTAGGCATATCCACAGCCCCTCATTCTCCCACCTACACACAAATACACTTCCAAATATACACACACATACACAAACACACACACACACACACGCACACACACACACACACACACACACACACACACACACACACACACACACACACACACACACACACACACACACACACAAACACACACACACACACCAAAGTTCCTCTACCCTTCCCTGATCTAGTGGAGCCCCCCGCCCAATTCCTGTACTAGTTTACATGCTGTTAATACATAAGATCTTAGTGTACTCCCTGGTGACTAGTGTATCCCCTCAAACCCCAGTCTTCCAACTTGTTTGAATGTCATTGTGGTACACTTGTAGCATGCCCGATGGCTAGTCCTCATACTTGTTTAAGTGACACTATGGTACAGATGTAGTATACCTTATGGATAGGGTATCCTCTCACTCCCCAGTCCTCCTACTTATCTAAGTGTCATTATGGCATACATATAGTATCCCCAGTGGCTAGTATTTCCTCCTACCCCAACCCCTGTACTTATTTAGGTTTCATTACAGCACAAGAGTAGTTCCCCCCCACCTATCTTTCCCTGTACTGCTGCCTTTGGTGGCATTATGGCACAGTTGCATTTTCCTTAGTTGGTAGTGATTCCTCTGATCCCTGTACCACTGTAACTCTCGATAGATGAACACTGCTTTTTGGCCATGTTCACTGCTGTGAATTGGTGCACCAGCCATTCTGATCTACATGCTTAAGTGACGTACTGAATCAGTCAATGAATAGATGCCTCCTGGGGATGATTCTGGGAGATACAGAATGTGGCTAACTAGCATATGCAAGAAACAAAAGTTGACCAGCAAGAGCAGACATAGATGTTGAAGTGAATCAGTCCTTTATTGTCACAAAATATTCAGACTGGTTTCGGCAAAGATTGCCTTCTTCAGTGTAGGACAAACCTACACTGAAGAAGGCAATCTTTGCCGAAACCGGTCTGAATATTTTGTGACAATAAAGGACTGATTCACTTCAACATCTATGTCTGCTCTTGCTGGTCAACTTTTGTTTCTTGCTCATTTGGTTTTGACCGTGCACTCCCCCGTGTATAGGACTTTGTTTGGTATGTAACTAGCATATGCATCACTCTGGACAGCCTCATTAGTATTTCCCCAATATAAAATGTGAAGAAAATGAACTTTTACTGATATAACACATTTAGCCTCTTAACAGTCAGCATAAAATTTACACTTGAAGAGTTTATCTTTGTATGGATGCAGAAAAGTAGTAGTTGTGGCTAAAATGTATTTGCAGTTTATAGAGTTTAGCCATAGGTCCATCTAATGTCTAATATAATTGGGGCACATGGAGTATGTTGATTATTCTCCAATACTGAGAAAACAACATCATTATATACTGTACCTCTCAGACTTCACTGAGTAGTTACAACATCATTATATACTGTACCTCTCAGACTTCACTGAGTAGTTACAACATCATTATATACTGTACCTCTCAGACTTCACTGAGTAGTTACAACATCATTATATACTGTACCTCTCAGACTTCACTGAGTAGTTACAACATCATTATATACTGTACCTCTCAGACTTCACTGAGTAGTTACAACATCATTATATACTGTACCTCTCAGACTTCACTGAGTAGTTACAAAATCATTATATACTGTACCTCTCAGACTTCACTGAGTAGTTACAACATCATTATATACTGTACCTCTCAGACTTCACTGAGTAGTTACAACATCATTATATACTGTATCTCTCAGACTTCACTGAGTAGTTACAACATCATTATATACTGTACCTCTCAGACTTCACTGAGTAGTTACAACATCATTATATACTGTACCTCTCAGACTTCACTGAGTAGTTACAACATCATTATATACTGTATCTCTCAGACTTCACTGAGTAGTTACAACATCATTATATACTGTACCTCTCAGACTTCACTGAGTAGTTACAACATCATTATATACTGTACCTCTCAGACTTCACTGAGTAGTTACAACATCATTATATACTGTACCTCTCAGACTTCACTGAGTAGTTACAACATCATTATATACTGTACCTCTCAGACTTCACTGAGTAGTTACAACATCATTATATACTGTACCTCTCAGACTTCACTGAGTAGTTACAACATCATTATATACTGTACCTCTCAGACTTCACTGAGTAGTTACAACATCATTATATACTGTACCTCTCAGACTTCACTGAGTAGTTACAACATCATTATATTCTGTATCTCTCAGACTTCACTGAATAGCAAAACAAGCTGTTTTGCTGTAGTTTCACTCGAGAGTATGCCCAGCAGTCACCACAAAATAGTGTCGAGAAGCTGAAACAGCATCAAAAGATGTAAATCACTTCTCACTGCCACACAAATACTATTTAACAGTTGTCAATGGTTTAATCTATCAGAGGTGCATTTATTTATTTATAGCATTTGTTTATTGGGATGGTCTGACTGGGAAGACAAGCTGCCCCTTTTCAGTGGAAGCCCTGGGGAAAAAAGTACATAATAAAATGAGTATGGAAGCCCTGGGGAAAAAAGCTACACAATAAAATGAGTATGGAAGCCCTGGGGAAAAAAGCTACACAATAAAATGAGTATGGAAGCCCTGGGGAAAAAAGCTACACAATAAAATGAGTATGGAAGCCCTGGGGAAAAAGCTACCCAATAAAATGAGTATGGAAGCCCTGGAGAAAAAAGCTACAGAATAAAATGAGTATGGAAGCCCTGGGGAAAAAAGCTACACAATAAAATGAGTAAACAGTAAAACAGTTGTTTTAGGCAATAACCATAAATACATTTTAGGTCAATAAAAGTTAGTCACAATTTGATAAAAACATTGTTACACCTGAAATGGAAGTAATACACAGTAGAACAAAATGTCATATAGTCTTTAATTTGAAGACGAGAAAATAAAAACAGATTACCTATCATTCACATATAACAAAATTTGTTACAAAGCTTTGTGGCAGAAGTTGTTTTGTAAAAATGTGAGTTTGACAGTAATCATAGTAGGTTTTTTGAAGTACAAAGAACAGTAGATCAATTTGTGCTTATACCAGGAAGAGCATGAGAGCCATGTAACAGAGTGGGTATCTGTGGGGTAGAAAGGCCCAGAAGAAACAGGCTGAGAGAGAGAGGTAACATTTAGATCAGACCTGAAGATGCACAAGTGTATAGCCAAGTATTTTTAGGTGATCCTTTAAATGCAGTTTAAAAATGGTATTGTTTTCTAATATTCTGAAAGAGAGGTGTAGAATTTCAGTTTCTGGAAAGAGAGATAAGGAGTAAAGAGAATCTCCAGCAGTATTGTCTGATTTAGTAATAGTTAGCAGCAGTATTGTCTGATTTAGTAATAGTTAGCAGCAGTATTGTCTGATTTAGTAATAGTTAGCAGCAGTATTGTCTGATTTAGTAATAGTTAGCAGCAGTATTGTCTGATTTAGTAATAGTTAGCAGCAGTATTGTCTGATTTAGTAATAGTTAGCAGCAGTATTGTCTGATTTAGTAATAGTTAGCAGCAGTATTGTCTGATTTAGTAATAGTTAGCAGCAGTATTGTCTGATTTAGTAATAGTTAGCAGCAGTATTGTCTGATTTAGTAATAGTTAGCAGCAGTATTGTCTGATTTAGTTGTAGTTAGCAGCAGTATTGTCTGATTTAGTAATAGTTAGCAGCAGTATTGTCTGATTTAGTAATAGTTAGCAGCAGTATTGTCTGATTTAGTAATAGTTAGCAGCAGTATTGTCTGATTTAGTAATAGTTAGCAGCAGTATTGTCTGATTTAGTAATAGTTAGCAGCAGTATTGTCTGATTTAGTAATAGTTAGCAGCAGTATTGTCTGATTTAGTAATAGTTAGCAGCATTTTCTTAAAAGACCATAGTGATCTTTTGGGACTGTAGAGTTGGAGAGTTTGTCTGGGTCATATATGAACTTATGTGTCGTGACAATCTGTGAGAAGGTTAAATAGTGCCTTAATTCTAGTCACTGAAGTTGCTTCAGTGCAAGTCATTGATTTTGTCCCGTGATGATGGTCGCAGCACATGTTGTCGTTTTATTATAGCATTGGTCAAGTAAGGATAGTTGATTGGACTGTAAAGTGATGAGCATGGGGGCTGTTTATAGGACAGTAGGGATCAGGCAATGCTTATCCAAGCCTGCACATTTAGTTAGGTTTTGGCTTTATAGAGGGCTACTAAACATTGATGGGTTTTCTTTACAGCCTGTTTTATGTGATGGTGGTTTAATTTTATGTTTTCATAATGGTAAGTCCTACTAGTTTAGTATGAGTTAAAATTTCTGTCTTGGTATTGATAGATGATAGAACTGAGAAGCAATTTTTTTGGTTTGGAGAGTTGCTTAGGGATGAATAAGATAAATTTACCTCACAGCAAGAGGTTCTCTGGTTCGATTCTCGGCTGGGGTGCCTTCTGTGTGGAGTTTGCATGTTCTCCCTGTGTTCGCGTGGGTTTCCTCCGGGTACTCCGGTTTCCTCCCACATTCCAAAGACATGCATCTGGAGCATTTCTCCCGAGCCTCCGCTGAAAACAGGCTTTGTGGAACCTAGTCGGACTTTCCCGGTCAACAAATGATAAATAAATAAAATAAATAAAATTTAGAAGTGTGAGCCAATAAGCCAAGTCTCAATTTATGAGAGAGCCTATTGTGTGCACTGTTGTAGTTTAATCATGTTTTCGTAAGAGCAGATAATTGCAAAGCTTGACCAGGGAGTCAGCACTTTTCCAAACGGTCACCGCTGAAATCATGGAGCAAAGCCAAGTACACCGAACCACAGCTGTAACTTTATTGACCACAATCATGATGTTCATAAGCAAAATTAACAAATTTATACAATCTAATCACTTTTGTCCCTGAAACTGTTGCAGGACTTCATCACAGACGAAAAAAGCATTCTCACCAACATCTTTTTAAACACATAAACTCTCCCCTCCTATCATGTGTTTATAGCTTAACTAACTGATAAAATATAAAATAAGAAATTAATTGGTTACTAAATTGCCATGCTGATTTCACTAAAATGTCATATATATATATATGGTTCTACCTAATCGAAGAAGACCGCGCTAATCGCGAGTGGCAGAACATCGACAGTGCAGAAGACCGACACGACGGATGACAACACCAACGCCGAGGATGCCGACATGGGGAAAGGCTGTGGTAGGTGGTAGTGTGACGGACGGTTAGTCTTGAGCAGGTAAGTGTGGAGATTGACGGTCTGTGGGGATAGGGTGGGTTAAGTGAGTTAGGGTTAGAGGCGATAGGGGTGGGTTAAGTGAGTTAGGGTTAGAGGCGATAGGGGTGGGTTAAGTGAGTTAGGGTTAGGGAGGCGATAGGGGTGGGTTAAGTGAGTTAGGGTTAGGAGGGTTAGGGTAAGGTTTAGTGTGGGCTTGTAAGGATTTTGGTGTGCTTGTGTTGTGTGTGTGTTTGTGGAATGGGGATGTGTTTTGTTTTAATTGTTATTGTGGTGTGTGCAGTGTATGGGGTTTCGTGTTTGTGTACCATTTCGTTGTCGGTTATGTGTGGTTTCGTGTTTATGGACTGTCGAATATGTGGTTGTCGGTGTTGTGTGGTTTCGACTATGTCAGGTAGAACCATATATATATATATATATATATATATATATATATATATATATGTATATAAAGTTATAAACAACTTCAAAACTAAATAGTCAACTGAGACATCATTTGAACCCTAAACAAAATTGATAAACTTCATTTTCAACACACTTGTCATGGACACCATATCATTCAAACCATGTGGTCCAGTGGCATGTGTCCTTAACTGCCAGCGCAGTTCCTTTACCTCCTATTTTGTTTCCCATGCCTCCCCAGGTCTTGTTCAATTACATCTAGCACAAAAAAACTGAATTCATGTCCCTCATTTTGGTAAATGTGTCTCCACAGGGTGTTATGATGGTCCTCTATCTTAATATTGTGTAAATGTTCATACATTGTATCTTTAACAGCTCTCTCAGTTGTACTTGTATAGAAATATGGACAGTTCCTGCAAAATACTACATAAACAGCCATTTTTAGTAAAACAATTGCAGTATTTAGAACCCTTCACTGTACCATATCTGATTTATTTTAATAGCTTCATCTTTCTTAATCTAAGGACTATGATTGCACAAAGTGGTTGGTGTTAACCTACACTGGTGATGCAGGGGTAATTAGAGATGTAGTGGAAAGAAACTGGAAGATTTTTGAAGCAAGCAATATTGGCTAGCAATGGTAGATGTCCCTTGCATTATATTCAAGAAGGGCTGGTGTCTAAAAAATGATGTAGGAAGTGTGTCTAATATAACTGGGAATTGGTATGGTAAGGCTCCCAGTAGGAGAGGGGTACTGGTCCACGGGCACAACCTATGCACTGATTTCTTCAGTAGAGCCAAGAAAAATGCACATGATTTGTTCATTTCAGAAGGCAGGATTTTCTTCATGGTTATATCACTTATACACGTGAGTTTCAGTGCCATGCCATTAAACCATTGCATGCCCTTCCTGGTGACGTCTTACTGACCATTCATGAGAGTGGAAGGGGCACACAAATACAAGCCCTGATATCTGCCTAAATGACTGTACTGATGACTGTCTCACACATCTTGAGGAACAATTGTGTCAGCTGATTACTCAGAGGTCTGATGGCAAGCAGATAGCTGGGGACTTGGGGACAAAAAATAAAACTTATTTATAGGTCAGTTGTGGCTGGTATTTCATTCAAGCACTTGAGAAAGCATATACGTTACATGCAAATCTTTGTATTTTATTTATGCATGACAGCTTCTGCATTTTATTGATTTTATATCTGATACTACTACCAAACATTTTTGACTCGACCTTTATACCTGTGGTTGCATGACATCAAGGTAAATAATAAGTTATGTTTTTGCTTTTCTTTTTTTTTCTTTTGTCACTATGTTGAAGTATCTTGTGGAAAATATCAACAGACAGATCCTTTTTTGTTTCCTATATTTTGATCATAGTTCCTGCAACCCATCAGTTCTTTTCTCAGTCTGGTGTCCTATTTGTTTTCAACCAGGATATAAGATGACTGATAGGGGTCATCATTGAGTCAGCCATCAAGGGCAGTTCAGCTTTTCTGCTTATCCATAACACCCATGCAATCTTACTTACATCCAAGGGGTTGGCATGCAAAGGCTTTGTTATGCTCACACCTCAGTATGCTATCAACTGGCATAAAACATGCAGCCGATGCCATTACATCAGTCTTTCTTGCCCCGCGGTACCCGAAGCAGATGCAGTTCGCAAGTGCTGGTCGGCTGACTCCGAAAATTTTCATTTTCAAGTTTCAGAACTGAAGTCTTCACTTAAAAGCTAAATACCCCATTGGGGAAACTTTTTCTTGCTCCTTACCGATGTCAGTAAAAGTTAATAATTGCATTACTTGTGGGAAGCAAATACCTCATAAGGATTTTCATTTGTACTGTATTCCTTGCCTAGGCCGTGATCATAACGTACCTTGCTGTTGGTTTTGTGCTAGATTTAATCAAACACTATTAAATGACAGTACATTTTTGCTTCTAAATATTTTGGCTCACGATTTAACTATCCAAAAATGATGTCGGTTAGCAATCCTACTACTGGAATACCTAAAAAAAACGCAAAGAAAAAGATAGAGACAGGCCGTTGAGGTCCAAAACAAACTGAAGAAGACGCTTCTCCTAAGCCAGTCGCTAGTTTGCCGGTACTCAGTGAGGCACTTTTGGAGCCCCTGATGCCCGCTACTTTTAATTTGCAGGCCTCTACTGAGACCCATTCGTATGCTGTGAGATGCTTTAAGTATTGAACCCACGGATGTCTCTAGCTTAGATGGGTCCGGAGTCGCTGTGCAGGCACCTAATTCTGAGGGTGTTTTCAGGCCTAAAGATTTGTATGTTAAACTGACACCATCTTCAAAACTAAGGCCAAAATCTACTTCTATGTCTAAAAAAATGATGCATGGACCACGTGTGCAGGCCCCTATGCCTAAAAAACAAATTATCAAAATGGCTGAAGATTTAATTACCTTGATCAGGGGTAGCCAACCCCCTCCTGATAAGAGGCCTAGGCAAGACATTGACTATGAATCTTCTGATCAGGATTCTATTTCTTCTGATTCTTCTACTGAACAGGATTTATCTATACCTACTTATGAGGACTCTGACGCAGAAGACTCCATCCCTTCTGCTTCTCCCCCTGAGTATTTCTCTCTTGGAGAAACTTTATATACCATTAGTGAACATTTCCACTGGGAAAGTCAAGATTTCTCTGAATCTAAAAAGAGACTTAGGGATTTTCTTCTTCTTCCTCAGCATAGGCCTTTGGCTATACCTCCTGTTCTTGACATTGTTGATGATGTTTTTTCAGAAAATAGTATGACTCCTGATTCTCTGACTCAGGCTGCTAGTAAGCCAGACAGATACTACAGGGTTCCTGATTCCCACAAATTCCTTTTCAAAAATCCTACTGCTGATCCTGAAATCATTTCGCAGGGTCCCAAGGCCATTAAGGCCTCTACTGCTAAAAATCCTACCCCTTCTGATAGAGATTCCAGGGCGCTGGATAGGGTAAGAAGGTTTACACATCTGCAACCTTGGCAATCAGGGCTTTAAACTGTCAATTTCATATGCTTAAATACCAACAGCATATCATGGGACTACTTAAACAGAAAATGATGTTAATCTCTGACTGTGTGGAAAATAAAGATTTGCAAGATTTATTACATTCAGCTGAACAAGTTGGAAAACGTACTTTGCAATGTGGTTTTGATTCCATGGAGGCCTCTTGCAGAGCTGCTGTAACTGGATCTGTACTATGAAGGTATGCTTGGCTCAAAGAGCAAACTCTGCCTGATCATGTTAGAGCAAAATTGTTAGCTGCTCCTTTACAACAAAACAGTCTCTTTGGTAATAAGGCTGAAGAATTGTTAAAAAAGATGGAAGATAAAGCTAAATCTATGCAAACTGTGAAAGATTTTTTACAGTGCAACCTCCAGGATTTAGTAGGCACTGGCCTGCAAAGAACTGGTCCTTTCCAGTCCCCTCGAGAGCCACTCAAGTCAAATCCAGACATTCCAAAGGCTCCAGGTTTCAGTCACAAGGAACTTTTAGAACAAAACAATGGGGTGCCCCCACCTCCAAATCTGGAAACACAAGGCACCTCCCAATGGTAAACAGTCTCAATGACTTCCCTCTACATTCACCAAGCACTTACCTTTTAGCCACCCCTTTGGGGGAAAACTGGCACTTCATGCACAAAACTGGCAACTTATTACCCAGGACAAATGGGTTTTAAATATAGTATCCCAGGGATACATATTTCATTTCCACATGTTGCCAATCTCACACAGATGGCCAGATCTGCCCCCAAATCAGTGGGCAGAGGCCCAGAAACAAGTTCTGTCCCTCAGGAACATGGAGGCCATTCAACCAGTACCAGAAGAGGAAAAGGGACAAGGTTTCTATTCAATACTTTTCCTGGTACCCAGAAAAGACAAATCATGGCGTCCAATTCTGGACTTATCCACTCTAAACACATTTCTAGACATTCCAAAATTCAAGATGCTGACTCTTCAACAGTTACTACCTATGCTAGACAAAGATGCCTGGTTGGTAACTCGACTTAAAAGAGGCTTACCTGCATATCCCAATCAGGGAATCTTGCAGAAGATACCTCTGCTTTTTTGTTTGTTCTCTCCATTGTTAATTTGGTATTGCTGTCTTCATTGCTATCTGCAACAAGTAAAGATACATTGGAGTGTGGGCTGTGATGTTAAATGATTGACTCAGTTACTGCAGTTTGATCCCAGTGAACATCAATGTGATTGACAGTAGGTACGAAGACAGACCATTGGTGAACTGGGATTGCTCACCTTCTGTAACTAGATGGGCAGAAAGGATGCACACAAGAAGACTTGGTTCCTAGATCGTGCCTAACAGTAAGTCACCTCCTGGATGTACATCCATTGGGGGGAGAGAATATAGTTTGTAGAAAAAAAAAAAAAAAAAAAAGTTTGTATATACACTAATATGTATGAAATGACCTGAAGGGAGTGTAGTTTTAAAAAGAATTAATGCCTTTCTCAATACGTAGATAGCACTATATGTTTTTTATTACTTGATCTAGACTAATAAGTATGCATGGTAGCTCACTGTCTATGTCACAGGCATTTATTGTAAATGTTTCAATTTCTATAACCTTGTTTTAATCTGTGGAGCTTTTCTCCCCGGGCCTCCACTGAAAATGGAAATTATCCAGCTGGACTAGCCCGGTCAACAAATGTAAAATATATAAATAAATAAAATAGTTTGAAGGCTTCAGTACTTGATGCAGGTAAAGAATTACTGGATAAAACAATTGATAAAGAAAGTTCACGAGGAGATGTAGACTAAAGGGAATCATTTTCAATATTTATGGACTTGACCCAATACACCAGTTGGCTCCGAACAGAGATATTTCTTTACTTAATGCATTTCTTAGAAAATGACTTTAAAAATTCTTGAATAAAGGAAACACATATTGATTATTAAAAGGAATATGGATGGAAATTAATATATTTTGAGAATATTCAGAGATGACATAGTGATGTCAAGCAAGGTAAATGTGCTTCTTCAGGATGAGTCCTACAAAGAAAAAACAAAAAAAGTTGGGTTAAGCATAAAAACTAATATTTAATATATGGTTTCTTCTGACATAGTCTGAAATATAAAATGGAAAAAAAAACTTTAGCAGAAAGGAAGATGAAGAGGATATAACCCAACTTTACAACTTACGTATAAGGGTTACTACTGTGAGTATTTTTTAACAGTGTATGTTTTCACGTTTCATTGAAAAAGGACATTCATTCTCGCATTTGCCAAGTATTCCCTTAATCCAATTCACCATTTTTAGGGAGCCAGAGATTATACTGGCAACTATTATAGCAATGCAAAGAAATTAATCTTGAACGGGACATCAGTCCATCTCAGGATGCACACATTCACTCTCAAATGACACTCACACCTATGAATAATTCACTTCCTACATCTTTTGAATGTAGGAGAAACCTAGAGCTCCTGGTGAATGCCCATACAGGTAAGGAATACGTGTATATTTATTCATTTTTTGGAACCACAAAATGATGAAACCATTTGCTGTACAGCAAGATGTCTTGAAAATGCTAAAAGGTTTTCTTGTCGTAAATCTGTTTTTTTAATATGAAATAGTGAGATTCTCTAAAACAGCTTGCCCAACTCTGTCTTCAGCCTTGGCCTAGACAATAATGGCAAGGAAAATAAATATATGTAGACAGTATAAAGGAGCCAGTTAGCTACTGATGGAATGCAATGTTTGAGTTTTTATTGCAGAATCACTTTATTATTTTTTTTCTGTTAAATACAAAGTTACCTTAAATGACTAGATGTAACCTTGTCTTGTCTATTTCAGTGCACTGTAAGCTGTGGTCAAGGCTACCAGATAAGAGCAGTGAAATGTGTTGCTGGAGCTTATGGTAATGTCGTAGATGACAATGAATGTAATGCTGGCAGAAGACCAACAGACAGTCAGGTAAAAAAAGTTCATAATTTGCCTAGACAGCATATATATTAGCAATAGTGAACAAGAAGGATGTATTATGATGACTGCAGTGATTATTGTTATGGCTGTCTGTGCTATATGCATCAGTCGGCTGGACTGTGTGAGATGGCTTGAATACTACAGCACTTACATGGCATTCTATAGTTTAAATTAAAACCATCAGCTGTGAGCTACACTGTTGATTTTTTTCAGATTTATTTATTTCACTTTGTATCATGGCACATTTGTCAGAGTAGTTTAATTTGTGAAGTCAGACTTTTCTATTTGAGTTATAGAGGACTTAGAAGAAGGAATAAGCCAAGTGTGAAGAGTATATGCAAATTCTCATTCTGAGTAACTTGCATATTTTTATTAATAAATTAAAATGAATTTATTTGTTATGCAATAAATCTGAATTGCAATTTCTCATTTAGGTGATATTCTTTCTTTCTTTCTGCTTTAATTCTGAAATATTTGCTCTTAGTGTAAATGGCTTACTTCGCAGTAAGGTAAATCTATAAGCAGGCTTACTACAGGGATCAGCTTCCAAACCACCTGCCCTCACTATAAGTGGTTACTTACACTAAGACCAAGTCTTTTGGAACCAGAACCTATGTTTTAGCAGTGTTTACTCTGTGCATTGCAATTTTTAATGTTTTTCGTTACATTTTCTGTTGCAGAACTTGTTCTGTAATCAAGGAAGTAACCATATTTCATTTTTAGTATTTACCAATTTATATAATACTTATTAGTTAATTCATTTACTGGTCTTTGCTAAATTTCTTCTTAGTGGTATAACAGCTAAATATAAGACTGGTAGCATTAGATCCCTATGGGGCAAATCATCCATTGCAGACTTGTCTGTAGTTAAGTATTTCACAATGCAGAATTAACAAAGGATCATAGTATGGGCTTTCCTGTTTGAAACATATGTCATTTTTGAGTATTGGGATGTAACCATTCTTACAAATGATGGCAGCATGTTCATTTTTTTTCTATACAAAGAAAATATATTGACAGATTGTTGACTGAATTCCCTAAAGAAAACATTAACATATCTCTATTTAATTAAGAAAAAAAGACTTTTCATGGGATTCAATATTGCCTGCACTAAGTATACACCATTCTGAGTATTGACAGGGATTCTTAAAGGTTACCACAAAGTATAGACTACATGTACACTTAGAGTAACCTTTCTGAGTGACTAGAAAACACACAATGTGATAAGAATGTTCTTGAATGCATATCGTGTACACTTAGTGTAAAATTGGTTGACTCTGGCCCTATGTAAAATGTAAAAGACGTATAGATCTAAGGTTAACTTGAGGTTTAAGAAGACATCAAAACACATCTTGATAAATGCTTTACAATAATAGTAATTCTGTTTTGTAAAAATCAGAAATATAGAAATGAACATATACTCTGCTTAGAATTTACAACTTTGTTTTTCTTCCTAATATCCATGTTTTGGTAAAATCTGAAACTGATATATGTAGTGTATGAATTTTAATTACTGATGTAAACTTCTTCAGAGTTGTTTCCAAACTAAGGACAGCCCTATTTGTGAGGCCAGATAGTGTATTAATATAGTTTTCGCAAGAATCTGCAAAAGTGCATGAGAAACCTTTCACTTACCTGCCTAATTTTATTGAATACTTTGTATATTCTAAAAGGCTGTAAACAAGTTAACATCATTCTTGCTTATAACAATGGAAACAAAATGAATAGCATATTTGTATTACAAACATCTGTGTGAACTTTTCAAAATTAATTTAATAGTCAAAATATTTATTCAATTTCAGTGACATATAAGCATTATTTTTTAAGAAATTGTACATGACCAATTTATTTTATTCATACTCTTTAAACCATGTATTGGATTTTGGTCATCAGATCACTACTACAAATTTTGACCTTGAAAACCATTTGCCACAGTTTCCTTTAGTGTCATTAAAAAAGAACTATACATGAACTAATGCCAATATTATCAGCTGCATTTCTAGTAAGTTCACTTACAGTGTATAGTGAGATGCTGGTATAAGGTCTTTCTCTTACTGAATAACATTTGTTAGTGAAGAACATCACCCCCCAATTGATGGGCACATACTGTCCAGCATATCACTTCCAAATATCTTTTCATCTCCTTATATCTATGACTTTAGGTGACTGGAAGCTGTGAAAGCCCACAGTACACTTCTGAACTTGTTGTAGTAGAGAAAACTATGAGTGAGCAAGCCTGCCTGCCTCGAAGACATACTCATTTTACATGTTAGCTCTGCTGCAATCATGTAATAGTCGCAGCATTAGAAGAGCAGAATGGTATGGAAAGAAGAACGGCGAATTAGAGCCTGCTCACCTTTCCTGGGAGGATGGAAAGAGTTGAATGGTGAGAGTGTTCTTAAATTCTTGGAGGAACCAAGGATTGTTGGAGGGGTTTACTATCAAAATGGCTATCGGACTATATCTGAATTGGAAACACCTGACACCCCAATTTGACATTTGAAAATAACAGAAAAAAATGTTGAACTCACAACAGTGAATGCATGCTAGCATTCGGTGTTGTGGATTTGACATTTTGAATGCAGATTGCACTAAAGGCGATCGGGAAATGTACCTTTTCCCTCATGGTAGTGCAATCTCAGAGTTTGTGTATATAAGTAGCAGGGGATGTGGTGGGCACAGCGCCCCACATGGGAGGGTGCAGGGGGGCTTTCCCCCTGCAGAAACATACATTGCTCATGACCAGAAGTGTAGTATTTTCAGTAAAGTCAACATTCCTGAGATGTTGACTCTTCTGAAATACCCTGTTTGGTCATGTTTATGTATGTAGATTTGACTTCCAACATTTCGGATTGGAAATATGAACATTCACATGTTGCAGGTGTGAGATTTTGTCAAACCACTGGAGGTACTAGGCTTTCAAAATCTCAGGAAGAATGAGAGACATACCCTAAGGAAAGCAGGTGGTGTGCCCCTCTTCTCTGTCCACTGGGAAATTGTAACTTGTGCATTTGGGAATCAGCATTACTTAAAGAGAAACTCATTCTTGATTCCAATTGCAGATAAATAACACCATTCCTAATTATTGACCCTTGATCCAGTGAGATGTGAATGTACCTGAAGGCTTTCACCTTCTAAGGAAATGAGCAGGCTGAAGTGAAAGAAGCTTGATGGTTACTGAATGATTAGAGATGCAAAAAATAATTAATTAAAGCAATAAAAGTTAGATCAGCAGTTGGGTACTTAAATTACTCCTTCTTGCATCAACATGCTAATAATATCAGTACCAACAAATATAGAAAGAATTACATTACAGTCTGTAAATGAGTATTAGCAGCTTCAAATTCCTGTACACAAAAGGTGGTTGCACACCAAGTGTGTATGTCAGATTTTCAACAGTATTGCCAGTTTCCTTCAGTCTGCTGTCATTTGCATACCACATAATGTGGTAGTTTTTTTACTTTATTTGATTTTTAAATGCTGTTCCTTCCAGGTCTCTTAGTAAGCTGAAGAGGTTTGTCACTACCAGCATAAATGACACTTCTCATTACTAATAAATCCACGGTGACACCTGCATGCAGGCATTGCAGAAACAAATGGTTGCAGCTTCTGTCCCATCACTGTTGTTTTATGGTAAGCATGAACAGCATTTCAGCCTAACAACACAGACTCAAATATACTATCATCGGACCTGCTGTTGTCTGAGCATTATAAAAGCAGAGTTTTTAGATGAACCTTCCCTCTGCAGCTTGTCGCATCTGAGGTGGCGATATTAGCAATTCCACTGTACTCATCTGCATAATTTGTCATACTCAGATAGTTGATGACATTTTCCTCACAAAGCAACACACCAAGTCTGCAGTTGCCAAAAAAAGTCCTCTATTACTACAGAAGTCACATGTACATTTTCTTAATGTACCCCCAGTCTGACCCTTTATGTCCTAGTTAAGAACAATGTTGATTCTGTTAGCTATGTACCATTTAATATATATAATGACATGTAGTATATTAGTCAGTATACCTTCTTGGAAGAATCAGTTCAAGATTTCTGAACTCTTAAACTTCCCAATGTTTTGCAGCTGCTTGTTCAAGAATGTACCCTCATGTTTCTTAAGCAGGGACCTTTCCTCATGAGTCCATAATGACTTTCATTTAGGATCACAAGGTCTTCCATTTCTTTAAATAACAGATTCGTGATCACCCTTCCATTAGCTTAAGCTGATGGGCTGGCAACTGTTTAGATCCCAATAAACTTTTTGTTTTGAAACATGAAATACTACTGGTTCTTGCCACATTTTTGGCAATACTCATGTTTCGGCAGTCTGTAAGATAGTATCTGTCAAACTTAAGGAGTGCAAAGACATGGCAGTATTTTTTTTTTAATTTCATTTAGGAAAGTCCTTCAAATGTTTTGGTCACAAGGATCTACTCTTCTTGATTTTATTCAATGTTTTTTAAAAAAAAACATCTTCTGTGATACTTTCTATAGTATTCCCATGTCCATATAGCTCTTTTTTTTGCTATAAGTCTTTCAGACAGCATATTAGAAATATCATTAGGGTAAGAAAGCATTTTGTTGCTTTATCAGTATATAACAGTCCTTATTTTACCCTTCATTTCTTGCTTTAAATAAAACCTGATTGACATATTTGCTTTAGATATTTAGTCTGGCTTCATAATTTGTTCGGGGCATACTGTTAAATAAGTTTAGAGTTGCTTGTGCTTGGTTTGTTTTATTTTTCATGTTTGTTGAGGATGTTTTTGTCTTGTATGCTCTGATATTTTCTTTTGTTAAGTTCATTGATTCCATACTGATGGGATTTGTTTTTTGATTTTCCTACTTTATCTGTTATATACTGTGCCCAATACTTTTATGTATTTGAAAAGTTAGTTGTCACAGCAGTTGAGATCTCTGTCTCATATTCCCAGTATCCAGGATTCAGGCCTGACCTCTGGTTATTGTCTGTTGAGCCTTCTCTAGGTACTTCTGTTTCCTCCCAATAACATATTTGTTGATTGAATATGCTATAAACTGTTTATATGTAGCATGAGAGATGGCTGAAATGTCTCAAAACCCAATCCAGTTCACTTACTTGGTTAACTAATAAATACATTCATTCATTCACTGACAAAATTTGTCTACCACCTCAAGTATTCAATTTGTATCCTTAATAAATGGTTCATCCAAGTCTTAAGTGATTTGTGATTCACTAATTTCATTATAACTTTCATTTGGAAAATTACAACATTTGGGCTTATTAGTTGTTCTATCTTTTTTTTAGGCTAATATTAAATATAACTGTCTCATCTGACTGTGTGGAATTAATATTTGCTGAGAAGGAAGGAAGACTCAGAAATAATAAATTCAATATGTAAAATATTATTGAGACATATTTGGTCCTGTATTCTCTGTTCCATCTCTTGTATTAATTTAAGCTATTTATATGTGTACATGCATATTATTTGGCCATAATTTGACCAATCAGCATTTATATAGCTGAAGTCTCCTCTAATTGCTTTATAATACAGATTTTACCCATAACATTTGTCAGTCACCCGAAGTAATGGAAGAAGTATTGTTAAAACAAATTGTTATATCTTCACAGTTGATACTGTCAGCTATAGGATTGTTAAATTCCATGTGGAAATTGCGGGGTTTCTTATTTTTCTTTCAGGACTGTGAAATGGCACCATGTCCTGCTCTGTATCCAAGTGTTCCAGAAATCAAAACAACCTCTAATGTACTGCATGAAGCTGAATGGAGATTTGGCTCTTGGACTCCTGTAAGTATTTTGCAGTTTATTTCCCTATGCATAATAAATAAAAAGTAATATTTTGTGACTTATTGTGGTTGTACATCTGGTGAGATTTTAACAAGAAGTTTATTGCAAAGATCACTAGTGAAAGCCATTAAGGAGAAGACTCTCTATGTGCCATTACTCAATGTTTAGATGGTCGTAAACTTCCAACAGTTAAAAGGACTGTCACAATACAGATTTTTCCATGCATATACTGAGCCATTTACATGACAACAAAATATATCTTGTTTATATGTACTTTAGTGCTACCACTAACAACACAACCAGCAATTTCTCTTGCCTTGACACTGCTTAACTTACATGTAGTATTGGGTATCTTGATAGAAATGTTTTCCTTCTTTGACCAGTGCAGTACATTGTGTGTATTGCCTTATCCTCCTCCAAAACAATCTTTAACATAACATGAAACACTTAAGTTATTCTCTAAAATATTCTTTCTGGCATTATTATACCCACTGAAATTTTCCGTTGTCTTTATATAAATCTTGTCCTATGTAGCACTCACATGTTCAGTCCCAAGTATTATTTACAAACTTTGTATTTGTCTTGTCTTGGACTAGAAATATATCAACTAGTAAATTTATCAAACATTCCAACCCATGCCTTCATGTCAAGCTGCAATAAAAAATAGCCACAAGATGCTACAGCTTTCATTCATTGAAAGTAATTTTATTCCCTTCTAGTTCCCTAGTAGGTCCACTGAATTAGTGCTGAGTTCAGATTATTTGACACATGCAGATTTTTCAGGGTCTATATCAAAATTCGAACACAGAAAACACTGAATGTCAAAATGTTGAACCCAAACCATCAAATGCTGAAAATAGCGAAGCCCCAGAACATCAAAATCTTACCTAGGGCAAGATTTCGGCGAGCCATTCCGTGGCTTCACTATTTCTTCCACTGTGGTGCGAGAGTTACGGACCTTAGGGTTAGGGTGCGGGTTAAGGTAAGTGGATAGCTAGTAATGTATGTATGGTGTAGTGTAGGGTTGTGTTTTGTTAACTGTATGTGTGTGTATTTATTGCTTTGTTTGTGTATAGTTTCGTAGGGTATGTGTGCGATAGTTACAGACCTTAGGGTTAGAGTGCGGGTTAAGATAAGTGGATAGTTAGTAATGTATGTGTGGTTTAGTGTGGGGTTGGGTTTTATTAATTGTATGTGTGTGGTATATTTATTTTGGTATGCTTGTGTTGTTTGTATGTTTCTTGGAACAGCAAATTTTTTCCCTGGGAAAAAATTCGCTATTCTGAGCGTTCGATGTTTTCAATATTCAAAATTTCAAGTTCAAACATATGGTGTTCGACATCTTGGAATTTTGAATATATGATATACACCTATTTTCCACCATGATGATATCAAAGAAACATGCAAGCAAGTAAAAACTGCAAAATGCAGATAATTTGCTGCACACAAACCCTATTCCCATCAGACAGATGTACTGTGTTAATCTACAAAAATGTGAATGCTTAAACAAAGAGTTGAGTCTGTAATCTGACACTGCAAAATTCATCCATCTTGTATTTATATATTTTTTCTCCCTCATTTCTTCTCTGTCTATATATAGTTACCTTTCTAATCATACAGATGTGCCATATTTCACTTATTAGATAGAGTATTATCTCCCCTTTTCCGCTAAACTCTGTCATGGACTCCTTTAAAATTTCCCAAACACACTATTCCCCATATCTTTCAGGAATGTTGCTTCTTTGGTCTCTTCTCACTATTTTATCTCAGTCCTATCTGGTCTGTATTGCAGTAACCATGCTCCAATGTTAGTAACTGCCTTCCTTCATAATTTACAAGTCCACTACTCAAAGATCATTCCTATACACAGCCTTTTCTTTTATCTGCAGAATCTATTATGACATCCTGAATATTAGTAAATAGCCTGATCTCTCTCAGGTTTTATTTTTCATCATTTGGATCACTACTCCAAATGCGGTCTCCACAGCTGTCAATGCAGAGAGACTAGATGGCTAATAAGTTTCAGGTGTCCATGACCATGGAAAAGTAGCCTCTAATTCAGTTAGCAGTAGCTATGATTTATTCTTGCTAATATAAAGTTAAGTTTTTTTTATTCCTTTACTCTTCATAATGCCAGGATTTAATTCCTTCCTGAATTATTTTTGCCAAAGTACATTATCCTGCATTTCTGATTCTTTCCATTAAACTCCAGTTGTAATCTCTGTGTACCTTTTTAAAATTTCTCTAAAAACATATACCCTCAATAATAATCATAGTTTCGTAGATTCATAAATTGCTACTAGGCTAATGATCTGGGTGGGGGGTCCTTTCTAAGCCGAGCTAAGTTTTCATGAAGTAATAATGGACATTGACAGCCAGGCATTTATAAGCTATCTCTTTATATAAGGGATATGGATGCCAGGCCCTGTGTACATTCCCTATTCCTCATCCTTTGGTCTAGGTTGCAGTCAAATTGGGTAACAGATATACCCAATTTCATAAAGATGGAAAGCATGTTCCATAGGAGGGGCAGTCTCTGAGACACATTATCTGTCTTTCTAACATGTTCAGTTTAAGTCACAGACAAAATTCAGGTCCCTAGATCCTGTATTTCTGGTACTGTTTGACTTAAAAATATGCATAAGATTCATGAGTGTGGGAACTGCAGATGACTTGTAAGTCAGCCATAGATTACCCCTCAGCGATCTATAGGAGATTGAGTAGCAAGAAAGGACTTTAAGATGCTCTACATAACAAAGGTTTGTTATGCCTTGTATTCTTTTTGTAAGGATTCTCTGAGTTCACTGTAGTTGCTGCATATGACAGAATGGAGCATTATACTCTATGACTGGTCTGATAAGGGCAGATACGGTGGGATAATGACCGCTTTAGGTGTAGACACCCTTAATTATAAGTTCCACAACATAAAAGGATTTCTTCACCACTGTGGCCACATGGTAGTTGAAGGTAAGGCTACTTGTCTACATGTGTTCTCAGATCCCTAACCACTGAGTCAACACTTAAGGGCATATTATCAACATGATAAATAGCAAGATTGGTGACTTCACAAAGGGATTTCTTAGCACTGATTTTAAGACCATGGCTATGACACCGTTTATTGGTCAGTGATAGTTCTTCTTGAAGAATTCTAGCATCTGCAGGGGATTAGATTATAATTTTCAGCTTGCAATCATCTGCAAACTTTGTCAGCCATAAGCCTTCAGTGTTTGCTTCCACTTCAGAGAAATAGATGCCAAAATGGAGAGGTTCCAGTACCAAGCCCTGGGGGACTCCTCTATTGACTGGCCTCACTTACTTTGACCTTCTGGGTCCTTTCAGTGAGCCAGTTGGCTATCCAGTGGGGATAAAAGGATTTATGCCTAATTTAGTGAGTTTGTCTATAATGACTGAGTTATTTAGTCTATTAAATGCCTTGTTCAGGTCAAGGTAGACTGTGTGCACAGTCTTGCTCTCATCCATTACTTTGCCTACCCTACTCAAAGAAGACCATCATATTTAATAGGCATGACCTTCCTTTAAGAAAGCCGAACTGTGATGGGCCCAGCATTTGCAGGTTACCTATGTCCTCATTTATTATGTCCATGATGATTCTTCACATGGCCTTACAAATGAGGCTGGCCAGACTTATGGGTCTGTTGTTACCTGGATCAGTGGTTTGACCTCCTGTGTGTGGGAGGAGTGGCTGTAGACATCTTCCATCCCTTGGGCACAAAACCTGACTGTAGGCTCTAGTTGAAAATGATGAAAGTGGACCAGAGAGGACATGTTTCATGCTATTTAGTAAACATCCTGGGATGTGATCAGGGCACATCAATGCAGTGTTTTTAGCCTTGGAAAGCTCATCGAAGACCTGTTCTTTAGTAATGGTTGAGGGATTTTGCTATGGAGTACTTCCTTTGGACTATCGGTGGAAGTGGTAAGGAAGAAATTTGAGCTGAAGCTGTCAGCCAAAAGGTTGGAAATGGCCTCTGGTTGATTTCTTTTGGGTGTGTAATACCATGACAGGAATGGACCCCATTCCTAAGTCAAAGTATGATTAAAGTTCATGAAATTAGTATTCTTTCAATCTTTGATGTCAGCCAGAAGAGCTCTTCACCGCACCTGCAATGGTCCCAGTAATGACTCTTCCTTCAATTTGTATGGAGTTACATGCATTGGAAATATATCTAAATATGATTGTAGATTCTTTTTGTAAGACCCATTGCTCCTACTTCTATTGGAACTGTCTGGGTATATTTCTTCCACATTGCACTCATTTTTGCCTGCATATTCTGCTATTTTATGACTTTGTGTCTTTCTGTATGCAAGACACTGTAGTCACTAGCTGTGGTGATTTCAGTGATCAATGCTACTTTTGTCTTCTTTTCATTGACCACTATATCTGGTTTTCTAGCATCTCTCTTGTGAAATGTTGGTAATGGAAGATCCTACATAATGTAGACTTTATCATTTTCAATGATGCTATGTGGCTCATGTTTCCAGTGTTTTCCAGCCACTTCAATGGCATAATGCTTGCACAATCACTAGTGCAGCAATCTTGCCATATTATTATGCCTTTCACTATACAGTCCTTCTGCCATTAGTATGTCACAACCAGCAACAAGGTATGCAACTGTTTCCAATTCCATTTTACAAAATCTACATTTGTCTGTTTCTCCCACATGTTCAATTGACTTTGTATACCAATGTGTACATAGTCCTCTGTCTTGGGCCACCAATATTAACTTTTCATCTCTTGGTTTGAATTTACCTCTCCTTAACCATTCCTGTGTTCATTCCTGATCAACATGAGGTTCTTCCAGAAGTTTTCTATACTTGCAACTATATTTATGTATTTTCCACATTTCTTGTCTTCTCATCTGATCCTTCACCTTATATTCTTTCTTCTGTTTTTTTTTGGTTACATTCAGTTGCTGCCTGATTTTTATCTACTTCTGGCTTGATTTCCATTCCTGCTTGATGCCAATATGCTTCTGCTAGCCTAAGCAGGGAAGCCATCTTAAATTTATTCTCCTCATGCTTCAAAACTTTCACTACATTTGGGTCTTGTGAGGTCAGCAGATATGTGTGGAGTCCCATGACTGCATATTTATACATGTAATCAATTTCAAGGAGGCCCATCCCTCCTTCGGAATGGGGAATATATAATCTTGGTATGCACTGATTGTTATAAATCATTTGGTGAGCATAAGCATCCTTCTTGTTTTCCTATCTAATCTATCCAACACGTTTTGGGGCCAGTCCAATCACTCCAAAACTGTAAGTTAGGACAGGAAGAGCAAAATGGTTTATAGACTGGAGTTTGGTCCTAGATGTCAACACTGTCAGGATTAATACTAAGTTTTATTCACATTTGTTCATGTTTTGTTGTTGATCATTCATCAATTCCTAAATATTTATACACTCCCTCTTGCTCAAGTTCTTTTATATCACATTCTTTTCCCAAACTGATGTTTTCTTGGTGCTGCAGTTTTCCTGCTTTAAAGGTTGCTTTTGCACATTTATCAAAATCAAACGACATTCTTATATCATCTGAAAAAGTTTTGAGAACTTGCAGTTATGTTTTCAGTTCCTCGTCTGATGAGCTATACAGTTTTAAATCATATACAAAGAGAAAACGAGAAGTCTTTACACTTTGTTGTTTTCTAGCAGCTAAATTATAGCCATGGCCTAAACTGTTAATTAGACAGTGTAATGGGTTTAGGGCCAGGCATAATAGAAGTGGTGACAGAGAATCACCCTGGAATATCCTCCTTTGAATTTTTTGGCAATGGCCTCTGGTTCAGTGTGGGTGATGCCATTTACAGTAAGATCTGTGCATTGATGTTTATTTCTTTTGAGGTTACTGACATAGCTGTAGAAAGCTTTGTGGTAGTCCTTTGCCTGAGAAGCTATTTTTTCTTCACATTTAGCCTTTGAAGTATTAATTAATCCTCTTAGCTGCCTGTTTAGATTGATATTGTGATTTCAGCGGGAGGGGGATTGCTTTTGAGTTTGTCTACAGACCCACAGACTGTCCTGCTCTCTCAACTCTACTTGCCAAATACCATTCCAGCAGGCATCTAAGATCTGAAAATCATCTACTTCTAAAAGTAGATACGCCCACCTTACCTGTTGGTCAACTCTTCGATTCCTTCATCGTCGCCAAACTATGGAACTCACTTCCACCTTCTATAAGAAACACAGACAGTACCACCACCTTCAAACAAATACTGAAAAATCATCTCAACTCTTCCTGGCTATGTTCCTGCTCTATACCCTAACCTCTTCACTCTCATTATATGATTATTAAACTCCTATGTCTTTTGCTACTAGTGACTGATGATACTTTCTCCATATTTATTTTTATCTTCACTTGTTGATACTGGTACAATAATACTGATTAATATATCTCTGTTTATACCACTCTGACTGAATTCATTGAATTCTGCTTTAATGTATATTTTCTGTATATATTACTGTAATCAAACAAACTAGATTCCTGCTTTCATGTATATATTCTGTATATGCTACTATATTTACTACCTGTAACACTGCTTCTTATTGTAAATAGCTTAGTATATGCTATGGTGTTTACTAGATTTGGGGGTGCTTGGAATTTAGTCAAGGTTCCACATAGTAGAGAGAGGTGTGCTTTGGAATAGTTCCTAAAGACTTTTGGTCCTTAAATTTATTTCAAGCAATGCTGCCTTGTGGTTAGATCTGATGAGTGAGGACATTACGCTGGGTGAGGAACATCGTCCCCCCATGTTTGTGAGTAGAAGGGCAATGGTGTTTGCAACCCTGGTAAGAGAAAAGACCAACTATTCCATGATGTTGGCATTAGCAAAGTTTAGGAATTGCTGGGCTCGTGCATTAGAAGTGGTGTGGGATTGCTAATCTATAGAGTGGCAGTTGAGATTCCCATAAAGATTTTATTAGGTTGAATGGTGACGGACTGTATTTGTGATATAGGCCACATGCAGACTGCTTTCATTATTTTACCTAGGATATTTGGTGCAATCATAATGCAGAGTGTTAGGCACAAAACCAATCCTCAGGACAGCACAGTGGCACTCTGTTCTTATTGCTAATGCTATTATTTGCTATTTTCTAACAAGCTACTTCCTTAGTCATTCTGACAGTAAAATTCCCATGTCCATAACCCTCACCTCCTTGCTCTTCTTCCATGAAGCACAGTTACCAAGACTGCACAAATAATATGATAATTTATTTACTGGTTGCCCTTTGTCATTGATATTCATAATAAAAACAGTGGCAGAAATTAATTAAGATCCACTGAGAAAAGATATCCTAGCACCAATTCATTCTGTGTCTGTTTTTATATCAGGGAACTCAGCCCTGTCTCACTCCTGGTGGTATAAAATGTTAAATGTACACTACTCCAGTCAACTCCAAAATTGTTGTGCTGTACCAGTCATTTCCATAGCCACCAGAAAGATAACTATTCAAAACCTGGATTTTTTTCCTGAAATTTGACTGCAGTTTTTGAAATCTGTTTTTGCACATTTCACTCACTTTACATTTCACACATCCATTTATGCCCTATTCTCTCAAAGAGTAACCTCCAGTAACAAAGAAAAACATTTTTAATGTCTGCAGACTTTCCCAGTCAATGAGGCTTTATAATTACTTTCCAGCATGGCAAAAATCACCATATGATACTAAAAGTATTAAAATATTTGAGAACAAAAAATTGCATTGATAGAATTAGTTGGCATAGCGCGTCTATATCTGAAGCTCGAACGGACAAAAGAGCGAATGCTCTTCGATCGAGCTTTAAAGATCGAAGGCACTAAACACCGAAGACAGGGAACAGCGATTTTTTTTTCTAGGGAAAAATCGCTGGGCAGTCTTCGGAAGTTTGCCATTTCCTCCACTGGGGTGTGATCTCGGAGTTGGTATATTTAAGTAGGGGGGGTGTGGGGGGCACAGCTGCCTAAGAAAAAAAATTACTGTTCCGTATTTGTGCTGTTTAGAAGTTTGATCTTTAAAGCTCAATCAAAGACCGTTCACTCTTTTGGCCATTCGACGTTCTGATATAGACCTGGGATAGCTACAGTGTGCAAGGTCCAGATAAAAACTATCCCCAAAAAACTAAAACATTTGTTAATAATAAAGTGAAGTGTCATAGCAGCATCGAAAACTATGTACAGCCATTGTGAAGATGAGGCAATATCAGCATCGGTATAAAGAAAGAAAGCATGAAACTATATTAGAAGGAAAAAAAAAGATGATCATACCAGTTTTGAAAAATATGTACACATAAACGTTTTAACTGAGAAGACAGGAAGAATTCATTGGATCCTTATGCAGAAAAGGGAAGAAAAACAGGAGGCATATGTTTCAATGGAACTTTTAAGAGAAACATATATTAATGTAAATAAACAAATGCATACTACCAATCCCGGTTAGTAAGTGTTTGGCAAGAAGGAATATAGTACATGCAGTCTGCACCTTATTCACAAAATAAGCATTCACAATATGATGACTGGCCGAAGTAAAGTAAATGAAATCACAAAAATGTGTCTTATTCTTATCTAGGTACAAGTGTCTCAGACAGTAGCAGACCTCTGTATATGCCCCTAGATATAACGCATACATACACATTCATATATGCATTCATAAATATTCATATGTAGAAATACAGGATGCAGTTCTTTTTACTCAGTACAGTTTTTGTTGAATGCCAGTTGTCAACTCACATTTGGGACAATTGTGCTTTGAGATGCACAACAATGGTTAAAGGGAGATTCTCATTTTCCCTACTTTTGTGAGGTCTTGTAGTTATTATATATAATTAACCAGGCTTTCTGAGCCAATGTTGGTTCAAGGCTTTTTTGTCTGTATTTTTACATTCAGTGTCTTCTGTTTTGATTTACTGAAATGGGCCCTAGATATATACATGCAAACACACACAAACACACACAAACAAACACACACACACACACACACACACACACACACACACACACACACACACACACACACACAGAACTTAGTTTTTTTTTCAGTGTGAAAGCCCATATATTACATAAATAAAATTCAAATAATGAACAATTTCTTCTTCAAATATGGGGAAGGACTGCATATGAAGAATATAATACATGCTAAGTTTCTGGCTCATTTCTGCACAGATTTAAAGGATTTATATGGTAGTCTGTCATGCAAATTGTTTGCCATAGTCCGCACAGGTCACCCCATAAAGACATGACTCATACTCACACAGATTAAGAAAGGCCTAGCATGTTGGGGATGTCTTACCATTGTAGCTTCCCCATTACACTAAGTGTTTTGGACTCGTAGACAGCCCTACTGCTGTGGAATTTCTCCTCATGGTGACGTCAGAACCAAAAATAGGGAACTGCCTTAACTCTGTGATGGGGTAGTTAGTCTTATCAGTATTGTAGAATTTGTACTGCTTCTGCCCTTTAACAAGTTAAGTCCACTGAAAGAAAGCTGTACCAACCTTTGCTGCACTCTGCTAGGTTTTGTGTACACACTCAAGAAAGCTTCTGTATGTGGGTCTGTTAAAAGCAAGTGCCAGTGCAGTGTGTTGTTTGAGTAAAGTTTCAGTTTAGTGAAGTTTTAAGTTTTGTAAGTTTTAATGTTTATGTAATGTTGCTGCATCTCTGCCATGGTGCTGATTGGTAATTTAATTGTTTTGTTCTGTGTGCAGCTTTACCTTCTGCATGTTTTTTTTTTTCTAGTTATAGATATGTCATGCTTAAATCTACAGTAAAAGGCAATATCCACAGATATATATGCACTATTTAAAAATGCAGAAACTGTTTCTGGTTCTTTTTATAACCAGGTGGTCTATTCCCTTACAGGGAGTTCATACACTGGCATACCTCTGAACTGTTCCTGATTTTGCCTCACATTTTTGCTGTGTCCATCACAAGAAATTTGATTTTCTAATAATTCACTGAGGATTAAAATCAGTGATTGATAGCAATCATAAGAGTTTTGTGCTAATTAATCACACAATGACCACAATTAAAACACCTGGCATTTAAGTCATCTAGATTTGCACTTCCTACACAGTAAAATCAAAGAAGGTCATCTAACTGTAATTTAATTAGTAAATGTATGCATAATTGTTAATACACGTTAGTTAGTGTCTGCTTATGTATATTACTGAATGAGTGTTTAAAAACTGTTTGTAATATGTTGGAGCTTTTCTCCCCTAACCTCAGATGAAAATTTCTTTTTGATTAAACACAGTCAGACAAACCTGGTAAACAAAATAAAATAAATTAGTAAGTGTAGGTAATGTGGTAATCTAAGTAATAAATAGCTAGAGACAGTATGTGCACATAACACATATCTCCCCCCTATATTTGTTTATTGTTTCTTTTGTGAAAAAAAGGGTCTATATCAGAAGACCGAATGGAACTAATAGCAAACGGCAAAACATCAAAAAAAACAGTCCTCAAACTTGCTGTTGTGGGGGGCTGCACCCCTCCCCCCATGCTAAATATATATTCCAACTCTGAGATTGCACTACAGTGAGGAAAGGGCAAATATTCCAGTCTTCACTGTACCGCGATTTCACAAACAGCACTTTGAGGTCTGGTCTTTTCAATGTTTTGCTGTTAGCTCTTATTTCCATTCGGTCTTCTGATATAGACCCAAAAAAAAAAGATACCCATTGAGCTGTGGCTGATGGCACCTGTAAGGATTCCATATAGCATCACCAAAACACAGTTCAACATTACGCAAGCACAAACACAGAACATCAATGAGCATGTGTACAGCCTGCCAAAACACTGTTCTCATGCCTGGGAAGGGGGCTGCAATGCACCCCTGGCACAGCAGCAAGATGACTGTGGCATACTGCACACTAGATAATAAAATTACAAGGAAACATTTAGGCTGTCCATCCATCTAATAACCTATAGTAGCACCTGTAAGTATCAACACATCAACGTCTTTAAGTGATGATAGCAATCCGTGAGACAACAAGCAACCAGTACCCCCTCGCAGATAGCAACAGATGCATTGTACACTAGCATAGGCAAAGGGGCACTCTGTAGTCCAGCTCTAAGGGCTCTTATGAGCACATAATGTCAGTACAATGTCACACTGAAGAAACAAGATACATTCTGTGTTAGTTATAGGCTATGCTGTGCAGTGTATTGTTGTCACATTGTGCATCAAATAGTTCCACATTCAGCACACATGGAGGAGGGTACAGAAAGTCACAGCCATCATTTTTACAAGTGCTAAGAGACAAAATGATGTGTCTAAAACCATAACATCAGTCAGGTGTCATTTCAGCAGAGGCAGAAATGAGTCCTATATCAAGGAGTATGCTGTGTCATAGACAATATACTCTGGTGACAATGAGGAGGTGCTGATATGGGTCTATGACTGGTGTGTACTAACACATGACCAAGGTGAAGACTTCTTCAGTAACTTAAAGTGGCAGTACTGCAGTTTCATCACCAAAGGGATGTTATACTGCTGCATGAATGTGACCTCTATGAAGATCATTGGACACTGGCAGCCATGTCAACCCTTAACATGAAGCAAAAACTCACTGGTTGGATTCAAGACGCTCTCCACAAGATGCTGGAATATTTTTCCTTTTATTTACTGATAGACTTGAAGTGCGTTCAGTATCATGCACTTTTCAGCAAGTGAATACTCAACTTCTTCAGAATGCAAAACAGTGGAGCCTTCCAAAAGGCTGCCTTTAATACATCAATCAATTAACACTAATTAGAACATTTAAAAGGTCTGTTTCACTAATTAAAACAAGCATAGTAAACTGCAACCTATAAAAACAGTATGTAAAGACTAAAACAACCACCAGGGCTAGTCAATACAAAACATGCTTGATTCTATATTATAACAATAAAATATTTAGAAGTTAGAATCCATCACAGTATAAGTAACAACACTGATGTGAAGGTGAAAACTGTGTTTGTTACTTTTCAATATTAATGTGCAAAATTAATACAAGTCATCCCCTATGTGCAAAACCATCCCCCTTTTCAACAAATCTCTACTGTTTGGAGGTTAAGCAACTTTAGAAAGTTCTAAAAATTGCAGGGTTTTTTCTGAAACAACTTTAAAGTTAAAACACACAATAATAATAATAGGAAGTACCATGCAACTAAAATGAAAATAAAAATAAACTTAAAAGAAGAATTAATGTGTCTTGCTGCAAATAGGTCTACTTCCTACTTAGTTTGCGTAATTATGCATCAATACAAAATGTACAAGTTGTAATGTGTGCTGATATTTAGTCTTGTAAGTGCCTAAATGTATATAAAGCATCCACCTATTAATAGGCTTGACAAGGGGTGGGGGGTGAGTTTACTACCTCTCTAAGTTCTTTAACCTCAGTATACACTGAATTGAGCACATTTCATTTATGCCAGGTCTCTGGTTAGAATTAACCCTCAATTGCCAAAGGAGCTCTTTCCTTTCGAGTTTAAGTGAGTCATGACCACCTTCCATCACTGACCTGTTGGTCAATGGCCCTGAATTTAAACTCGTGTCCTGGGTGTTCGTTAACGTGCCTTGCCAAAGCGTTAGACAGTTTATTACACCTAATGCTGTATAGGTGTTCATAGATCCTCTCGTTTAACCTTCTGTCCGTCTTCCCTATATAGAAGACCGGGCAGTGACAACACTTGGCTAAGTACACTACCTGTTTACTGTTGCAATTGAGTTTATAGTTTGTTTTAAACTTCCACTCACCTATTTCAAAATTACAGCCTTCATCAATAAACTTACAGTACTTGCACATGTTACATTTAGTCATACCTTTCCTAGTTGGAAATCCTGTTTACTACTCTAGGAGTTCTTTCAAGTTGCTGCCCTTTTGTATACTATCTTTGGTTTAATTGGGAGTTTGTGTCTCAATTCATCATCATTAGCCAGGAAGTCCCAATTTTTTAGAATGATATTAAAGATAGCGTTGGAATCTAGGTTGAATGTGCAAGTAAAACTAGCCATGTAGTTCACCTCATTCCTTTCTCTCCTTCATTAACCACTGTAACACTCTGGGTCGAACACCTCTCATTTAACAGTGGTACATATACCTTCAAGGTTCTTTTTGTTTTAACTTCCTCGAAAATCTCAGTGAGGAAGTCATGAGGTAACCTCCTCGAAAAGAACTGAAATAAGGTTTCACATTCACTAACAAATTCCTCATCATACGTTATCATTCTAGCTGCCCTTACTAACTGACCTTTTACAACAGATTTCTTTTGATGTTTAGGGTGGCAGCTAGAAAAATGGAGGAAGGAATTAGAGTATGTCACCTTAGATACATCGGAAGGTGACATACTCTAATTCCTTCCTCCATTTTTCTAGCTGCCACCCTAAACATCGAAAGAAATCTGTTGTAAAAGGTCAGTTAGTAAGGGCAGCTAGAATGATAACGTATGATGAGGAATTTGTTAGTGAATGTGAAACCTTATTTCAGTTCTTTTCGAGGAGGTTACCTCATGACTTCCTCACTGAGATTTTCGAGGAAGTTAAAACAAAAAGAACCTTGAAGGTATATGTACCACTGTTAAATGAGAGGTGTTCGACCCAGAGTGTTACAGTGGTTAATGAAGGGAGAGAAAGGAATGAGGTGAACTACATGGCTAGTTTTACTTGCACATTCAACCTAGATTCCAACGCTATCTTTAATATCATTCTAAAAATTGGGACTTCCTGGCTACTGATGATGAATTGAGACACAAACTACCAATTAAACCAAAGATAGTATACAAAAGGGCAACTTGAAAGAACTCCTCGAGTAGTAAACAGGATTTTCAACTAGGAAAGGTATGACTAAATGTAACATGTGCAAGTACTGTAAGTTTATTGATGAAGGCTGTAATTTTGAAATAGGTGAGTGGAAGTTTAAAACAAACTATAAACTCAATTGCAACAGTAAACAGGTAGTGTACTTAGCCAGGTTGTCACTGCCCGGTCTTCTATAGGGAAGACGGACAGAAGGTTAAACGAGAGGATCTACGAACACCTATACAGCATTAGGTGTAATAAACTGTCTAACGCTTTGGCAAGGCACGTTAACACAGGACACGGTTTAAATTCAGGGCCATTGACCAACAGGTCAGTGATGGAAGGTGGTCATGACTCACTTAAACTCGAAGGAAAGAGCTCCTTTGGCAATTGAGGGTTAATTCTAACCAGAGACCTGGCATAAATGAAATGTGCTCAATTCAGTGTATACTGAGGTTAAAGAACTTAGAGAGGTAGTAAACTCACCCCCACCCCTTGTCGCCTATTAATAGGTGGATGCTTTATATACATTTAGGCACTTACAAGACTAAATATCAGCACACATTACAACTTGTACATTTTGTATTGATGCATAATTACGTGCAAACTAAGTAGGAAGTAGACCTATTTGCAGCAAGACACATTAATTCTTCTTTTAAGTTTATTTTTATTTTCATTTTAGTTGCATGGTACTTCCTATTATTATTATTGTGTGTTTTAACTTAAAGTTGTTTCAGAAAACCCTGCAATTTTTAGAACTTTCTAAAGTTGCTTAACCTCCAAACAGTAGAGATTTGTTGAAAAGGGGATGGTTTTGCACATAGGGATGACTTGTATTAATTTTGCACATTAATATTGAAAAGTAACAAACACAGTTTTCACCTTCACATCAGTGTTGTTACTTATACTGTGATGGATTCTAACTTCTAAATATTTTATTGTTATAATATAGAATCAAGCATGTTTTGTATTGACTAGCCCTGGTGGTTGTTTTAGTCTTTACATACTGTTTTTATAGGTTGCAGTTTACTATGCTTGTTTTAATTAGTGAAACAGACCTTTTAAATGTTCTAATTAGTGTTAATTGATTGATGTATTAAAGGCAGCCTTTTGGAAGGCTCCACTGTTTTGCATTCTGAAGAAGTTGAGTATTCACTTGCTGAAAAGTGCATGATACTGAACGCACTTCAAGTCTATCAGTAAATAAAAGGAAAAATATTCCAGCATCTTGTGGAGAGCGTCTTGAATCCAACCAGTGAGTTTTTGGTTTCTTTTTCGTTCATCGGAGGCTTAACATGAAGCAGACTTTCAGGTGCAATTTTGCACACTGTGATGACCTCCCAGTGTGACTACCATGTCTACATACCCACTCAAAGATCAGGGAAGTGAAGGCGGTATTTGCTATCATCTGCTTGGAGTTGGATATGGCAGTGATTTGTGAAACCTCAGTCTTCTGGAGACCTAGCATTTTGTTGTATCAGAATTCAGTGGACATTATAAAGGAATAAACAGTGCTGGGTTGCCTCCTTATGGATGACATGGAACATACCAGTTAACTCCACACTGAGATGGGTAGCTGCAGACTTTGCCCAGATGATAGCTCTGCACACCTACTGATTGAGCTGTAGCACCACCAGCATGTCAAAGGTTTGCTATGACAAGTGGCAGCACTGGAAACTCCTGTTAGTCTGACATATGCTGAGTATTCTCCCAACAGATACAGTGTGCTCCACTGCTGTTGGGCCTCAGGTGCAGCAGTGCAGATGTTCTCTGTCACAGAGGGGCCACTGTGACAGAGATGGTGGGAGCTCATTCTGTACAGTCTCTTAACATCTTTTGTACAAGAAAAAGATCACTTTGGAGGGGGACAGTGTTTGTATCATGTATTTGTGACATGTTCTGTTTCTAAGTATGATATGAGAGACTGCACAGGTGCTGGTTGCAATCTGCTGTCCTGCTCCACCTTGTACAGGTGTCATGTAGCAGTGATTCAGCCTGTGAATGCATGTGATGCCCTGTGATATGCTTGTAGATGATATACATTAGGATGCAGACACAGAAGTGACGCATTCTTCTGCTGCCATTCCTGTGTGTTTGAATTCCCAAAGTGCATAAGCGAAACATATTTTATTTTTATTTATTTTTATTTATTTTACATTTGTTGACCGGGCTAGTCTAACTGGATATATGTCCATTTTCAGTAGAGGCCTGGGGAGATAAGCTCCGAGGAAACAAACAAAATCACATATACAAAAATTAATGTGTACAATGAACATTGCAGGTGCAGTACAGAGAATAATCAAAGAGGTCATTCGTTCATAACAGTGCAAAATATACAGATACAATTAGTACAATATAAAATGTAGTTGCAATACATCATAAAGAAAAAGATGACAGCAGAATTATACAATATATTAGTATACAAGTAGTCATAAAGAAAAAGTAGGAGCTGAAATTACACAATATATTAGTAAAAGTAGTCTCCTTAATGAGGTTCTGAAGATGTAAGTAATAGTATAGAAGGACAAGGTAAGTTGTTATTAAGAAAAGGAACTTGATTACTGAGAAGAGGAGGGCAGATTGAACTAAGTAAGAAGAGCTCGTTGATCAGTCAGGTTTAGTACAGGGGCACAACCAGTGTGTTCTGAGGAAAAGTTTCAATTTGGTTTTAAAGAGTGATATAGAGGGAAGAGAGGAAAGTTAGGAAGAAGGTTCCAGGATTTTCCAACAGTATTAGAGAAGTGAGTCCCCAGCCCTGTTGTTTGATTTACAAATATTTACAAGAAGTTTATGTGATGATCGTAAGGTCTTTAGATTGTTGTAGGGGGTAATGAGGGTAGATAGTATAGGAGTATTGGTAGGTTGGAAAAGGGTTTTTATGGGCAATGGTCAGTTGGTGGAATTTAAGCTGATTTTGTAATTCAAGCCATCCTAGTTGCTTTAGATTAAAACGGTGGGTTCTGAAAGGCTTACCTGTAGCAAATATGGCTATGTTATTGTAGGAGTTTTCCATTTTATTAAGGTTGTTTTTAGAGAGATTAGTATATATGGGTGAGGCATAGAGGAGAGTAGAAATTAGATGGGTGTGAGCAATAGTTATTCTAGCTGCAGGAGAGAGGAAGGGTTTGTTCCTGTAGAGAGAGCCTAGTTTTCTATTAACAGATTTTAGAGTATTGTTAATATGGGTGTCGAAGTTAAGGTTGTTATCTATGGTGATAGTTTGGTAGTTGGATCTGAGGGTATGAGAGTACCATTATTGGATGTTACTATGAAGTCTATTGGGGGGGGACTTACAGGTAGGAGTAAAAAGGAGGAGTTTAGTTTTTTGGGGGGGTTCAGAAGAAGACAGCGCTGTGTAAACCATTGTTTAACTGTATTAAACACTTTTTTGGTAAGGGAGTGAAATTCAGATATAGATGTGGCTGAGCATATAAGTGTGGAATCATCTGCATATTGTATGCATGTAGCTTGGGGGATTGCCAGGTTAAGGTCGTTGATAAATATAGAAAACAGGAGAGGTCCTAATATGGACCCTTGAGGAACACCAATGTTAACGGGCCGAAGGGTAGATAGAATGTTATGCCAAATTACAGCACGTTGTCTGTTATCTAAGTAGGACTGGAACCATTTTGTAGCTAGTGCATCTAGTGACAGGGATTTGAGGATATTTATAAGTATCTGGTGATTTACCATATCGAATGCCTTAGATCTATAAACAGTGCAGAGGAAAGCATGTTGAGGTTATGTTTTTTCTTAATACAGTCAGTAAAGGAAAGGAGGGCAGTAGTAGTGCTGTGGGAAGGTCTGAAACCAGGTTGAGAGTTTGAAAGTAAGTTATTTTGGATTAGGTGGTCTAGCAATTGTCTGTGGGTGCATTTTTCCAAGATCTTTGCTAAGGGAGAAAGTAGGGCTATGGGACGATAATTGGAGAGTTCAGTAGAGTTCCCACCCTTGTGAAGGGGGATAATGTGGGATACTTTCCAGATTTTAGGGATGTGTCCTTCACTGATGGTTCTATTGATGAAAATGGAAATGGGATAGGCGATGGATTTGGCTGCCTTTTGTAGATATTCAGTGGGTAGTTGGTCTGCTAAAGGAATGCACGGTTTCAGTTTTTGGATAAGGGTAAGAATATATGTTGTTGGGACTGGTTGGAAGAGAAATGGAGGGGATGGGTTAGAGTTAAGGTTGGATAAAGTTAAGTTCTGAGTAGATAACTGACTGGCAAGAGTTTGAATGGCCTCAGTGAAAAAGGTATTAAAGGCATTAGCAGTCTGCTTGGGATTCTCTTGGTCTGTGCCTTGGGGGTTTGGTGTGATGGATTGACCTGGGTGTAATAATTGATTAATACTCACCCAGAACTTTTATGGTTTATTATGGTGAGTCTGCTGGAATTGTAGGCAGTAGTTTCTTTTGTCAGACAATATAGCTTTTTTAGTTTCATTTCTCAGCTGTCTGAAGTTTTGTTGATCTACTGGGTTTTTAGTTAAACGAGATTTATTCCAGTATTTATTTCTGAGATGGATTTTTTGCCTGTTTTTTTTGAAAGCCATGGAGCAGATTTCGTTCTCATTCTAATAGAGCAGGTTGGTGCATGGTGGTCTAGTATGGCTAGGAAGTTAGAATTAAAGTAATTAACAGCTTCCTCCAGTGTGAGGTATTTTAAGGGAGACCAGTTACATGCTCTTAGTTCTCTCTGGAAAAGATTGGGGTTGAAGTTCTTCTTGGTTCTAATTGTCCTAGATATGGTTGGATTAGGTAGATTGAATTTAAGCCTGATGATGTAGGTTAGTGAGTGGTCACTTACATCATCAGGAAGGGTTCCAGCTTCATATGTCTGGGGATGATTATTTATGAGAATCCAGTCTAAGGTACTTTCTTTCTTATTAGGCTTGTTTATCCTGGTAGGAGAAGTAATGGTTTGAGAAAAACCAAAAAGGTTAATATAGGTAAAAAACTTTCTTACACTGTGAAGGACACCAATGAGGAAGAGAAAAGGCAAACACTACTAAAAACTCCTGATGTCCACCATGGCAGTAAAACTTAATAGTAAAATCAAAACTTTAATGAAAAGAATATAACATAAAATAAGCAGTCCTCAGTCTTCCGATAAGCGCTTTTGGCAAATAAGCCTTCCTCAGATCGTATGATCGGAAGACTGAGGACTGCTTATTTTATGCTATATTCTTTTCATTAAAGTTTTGATTTTACTATTAAGTTTTACTGCCGTGGTGGACATCAGGAGTTTTTAGTAGAGAAAAAGGTTAATATGGCTGGTAGGGTGGCTACTGCTACAACACCTCCAATCAATGTTAAAATCACCTAGGATTATGGTTTCTTGGGGTATATTTTGGGATAACCAACAAAGGATATTTTCTGTGGTGGCAATGTTATTACCAGGAGGAAGATAGATACAGATAAAATAGATGGATTTGAATGTGTTATTTGAAGCTTGGTAATAGGAATTTCAGCAGTGGAGTCTTGAGGAGGTTTATAGTCGTAGGTAGTAATCTGTAGCCCAGATTTAAATAGGATAGCTACACCACCACTCTTTTTGGTTGCACGGTCAAGTCACAAAATATTATAACCATGTGGGATGACTTCATTGTCTTTAGTTACAGGTTTTAACCAAGTTTCTGTTAAACAAAGAATGTCAAAGGAGTAGACTTCCAAGAGAGCTTGGATTTGTGCAACTCTGTTATCAATGCTACGTATGTTGAGGTGAGCTAATAAGAGTGAGTTAGGTGGTTTAATAAGGGAATGGATAGTAGAGGGGTTGGGGTTGAGGAGATGAGTGGTAGTAGCAGTTGTTGGGCCTGGGTTTGGGTGAATGTCTCCATCTTTTAAAGAGAAGAGTAGTGTTTGAAGTCTAGGATTTGGGAATTTACTATATAGAGTTAGAGATTTTCTGGGATTGGGAGAGTCATATCTAATGTGGGCTGTCCTATGGTATTTTGCTAGTAGATAGCTGGGTGTAGATGTTATGTTAACATGGTTAGTGAAAATAGGTAGAGAAGGAGAGGTAGATAGCTTATTGAGGTAGAGACGGTGTGGATATAATGGGTGTTCATAGGAGGTTAGAAGGTAAGCTAAAATTCAAGGTGGTAGAAGTGTAAGTATGAGTAACCTCTGTAAGAGGGCTGGGGTGGGTGGCTTATACATCTGGAAGGGTAAGTTGTTAGATTGCTGTATAGGCTTGGAGGGATACTAGGTGTGGAAAGGAATAGGTGGAGGGTGTGGTGGGAAAGATAGGGAGTGGTAAGTGAAAGGAGAGAATTGGAGTTAAGTGGCCAATGGTGAAGGGTTTGTGACTGGTGGAAGAGGGAGGGGGTGTGGTTAGATGGTGTAAGAGTAGGACCCCTGGGGGTAGGGTAGGGAAGCGGAGTGAGCCCACAGGACGAACGGAGCAGGTAGAGACAAGTGAAGGAGAAGCTAGAGAATAAACTATCAGCAATGCTAGTAACTGAAGGAAAGTTAGGCAAGTCAGGAGTGGGAAAGATCAGAGATAAAACAGAAGTCTGTGAGAAAAAAACAGGTGGGTGTAGACAGTTGAAGTAAAGGGTAAGTGAGATAATAAGAGCAGGTCTGGGACTTAAGAGATGTAGTGTAATTACAGAAGAAATACAGAGGGATAAGCAGGAGATAAAGGATGGGATAAGGGTGCCACCTATTGGCCATATCTAGTCCTGCAGGTAAGTATGTAAGGGAGCTAGCTGGTTTAGAACTAGGGAAGGAGTGATATCCAGTAAAAGGGGTTATTATAATGTAGAAGAAGTGTGTTGGATACTGGGTAGATAGGAGGGGGGGGGGAGACTGCTGGCTGTTCAGGCTCGTAGCATACTATAGAACCTCTGAAGCAATAGTAGACGGTAGTCAGATTTACAAGCAGGACTACCACATACTTTCTTGCTTCCTTGAGAGAGGGTGCAGGGAAAATATGGCTGTTAGATGAGACTGCAGGTATTTTGATAGAGTCCTTTGTCACTAGGTAGGTAGGTTCTTAGAAACAATATCAGGAACAGCGCAATGGGGAGCAGGGTACTTTAGGGAGAAAGAGAGACAAACGTGGAGGAGAGAAAAAAAGAGTTTGCACATAGCAGGTAGTTATGACAATTAAACAAACAAAAAAGCTTTACATGAAGACACAATTAATAAAGTAGCTTATATTCATGCCCTTATTTTTGAAAGAAGCTATTGGAATCACTTTAAGCTAGTAGTACTGTGACATTATAAAGTAGTCTAAGCTATCATTTAGAGAAACTCTGAATCAGGTTTACTAAAATTGGGAGCAAGCAAAAGCAAAAACATAAGCTTCTAATATCCAAATATAAACTATACCAGCAAAAATAAAAAAATAACTGGAAAGCTACCTTAGAGAGAAATTACTGTACTGCTCTATGCAGGGTCAGTGAGTTTACAGTGTGGAATGCAACATTGAAAAAAAGAAAAATAATACCATCACGTACTAGAGATGCTACACCTGGAGGGCTTTTAGCTGCAATTAGAGCAAATATGGCATCCAGGGATTTTAAAACTTTTGGTGTGTTGTACCTGAGCAATCACTTGGGGGTGGGGGAAGGGAGGGAAACCTTCAATTGGAATTTAAAGGGGAGAATCCAAGGGACTCTGCTAAACCTAGCTAATTATCAAGGACAGCCAAGGAAATAAGGTAAACATACAGGCACCCTTGTTCAAGGACTGGAAGGTTTCTCCAAGAAAAACTATGTGTAGGAATACACCACAGGTGGAAGTTGTATGCTGCTTACTAGTCTGCAATGGCAGATTTTATTCTCTTTTATATTTGTATTCCCCTTTTCTCATTGTGTGCCGCACACAATGTAGCTAAAGATAAAAGTAGCTGGAGACTTTGCACCTCTGTTTGGTGTTTAGTGAAGAACAAGTATTGAGGAGGAGGGACTGAAGGCTATGACTATTGAGAAGGGATAAATACCTTCACATATAACAAATTATCAACAGTGAAATGGAATGAAAGGGGTGGGAGTGGGCTAAGAGGAAGGTTTGCAACTATTGCCCATGGGGTATGCACTCTAGCTGACTGTAAAAGATTTTAATATGGCATAACAGTAGTTACAAAAGCTGGTGCCTACACTACACAAGCGGCAACAACAAGGTTCCTGGAGTTAAACCAGGGGCTGCAGTCTATTTTTGATGATTGCTGGTTAGAGTTTTCTTTTCTTTTAGCTGGAGTGAGAGGATTCCTTGCTCACACAAGTGGGGGGGGGGGGGGCCAAAGCGATCAGGTCCTCAGTGGCTAATACACAAGCAGCAACAACAAGGTTCCTGGAGTTAAACCAGGGGCTGCAATCTATTTTTGGATGATTGCTGGTTAGATTTTTCTTTGCTTTTAGCTGGAGTGAGAGGACTCCTTGCTCACACAAGTGGGTGGGTGGGCCCAAATCGATCAGGTCCTCAGTGGCAACTACACAAGCAGCAACAACAAGGTTCCTGGAGTTAAACCAGGGGCTGCAGTCTATTTTTGGATGATTGCTGGTTAGAGTTTTCTTTTCTTTTAGCTGGAGTGAGTGGATTTCTTGCTCACACAAGTGGGGGGGGGGGGCCCAAAGCGATCAGGTCCGCAGTAGCTACTGCACAAGCAGCAACAACAAGGTTCCTGGAGTTAAACCAGGGGCTGCAGTCTATTTTTGGATGATTGCTGGTTAGAGTTTTCTTTGCTTTTAGCTGGAGTGAGAGGATTCCTTGCTCACACAAGTGGGGGAGGGGGAGCGATCAGGTCCTCAGTGGCTTAGCGATGGTACACCTGCAGGGCTTTCAGCTGCAATTATATACTTTGATAACTATCGTCTACTTACAATCTCTGTGTGCACAGTTGCTGTATATACTTTTTTTATGCTAACTAACCTTATGCATCCCTCTAGTGATGTTGACAAATTCTGACACCTGTGTACACATCTACTTACAATCTGTATGTACACAGTTGCTGTATACTCATTCTTTGATTACTAACCTTGGCATCCCTCTAGTGATGTTGGCAAATTCTGACACCTGTTTACACTCCTCCAGCTATTTTGTCTGTGCTTTCATCTCCATGAAGGAACATTAGGAAGTTCTCTGTTCATGGCTGAGATTCCTTCCAGTAATAGATGGCCAATATCCAGTCGTGAACCCTTTGCTACTATATTATATACCATCTTGAAGGTCCACCTTATCATTTGGGATCATACTTCAATCATTGCCATGTTATGCGATTCTGGTTGCCCTAATCATTGATGTCATGAACCACTGTGCTCTCTGCATGATTCCAAGAGGATAAGGAACACCCCTCTCCATAACAGGCATTGCCTATGGGTTTTAAGTGCCTATAACAGGACATTATTCTCAGCTTTGCTGAACTTGACAATCCTCTGCTGTTCACCACCTTTAGTGGACATGACAACACCTTTGAAAACAAGATACATAGATGTAGGCTGGATACTGTTGGGGGGAGGGGCAGTACACTAACAAATGCACAGTGGTTTTGCATGAGTGTGACAACAAACAGAAGAACCAGAATCCATCATGTGCTAGGTGCTATTATCATGGACTTATACAATACACCTATACATGATTGTGCATTGTGCCTATGATGTGAAATACATGTTTCACACATGACTCATAGGTTGCCACTCTACTCATCATGAAAGTGCAGCCATTTTGTGAAGACATTCATGGCAATGGTTGCCTGTGCTAATGCTCCACAGAGAGCATCTGCTTGATATGAAAAGGATGTTAGAATCCTTCTCTTTTTGCTGCACAAGCAGTGCCTGGTATGAACTGGTAGAGGTGCTTACTGAGGCTTCTGGTATCCCTCAAACCAGTCAGTAATGCAGGTACTGGTATGGCATCCTGCAAGAACAATGCCCTAGCTATCTCCAACAGTGAGAGTCAGCGCTTAAGATAGACCTAATGTTATAGTAAGTGATTGATATTGGTAGTATTTTGCAAGTGCAGTTTTAAAATGTACTGCTATTGTTATTCAGATTATGTACCTAATAAAGGCAGTTTCTTCTGACAGATACCAGGACATAACAGGTGTGTTACTATAGGAGACTGTGTGTGCTATAGGTGTTAGTGGTGAAATGTATGTTCAGGTTGCATTGATGCATACTGAGGGTTAGTGTACATAGTTTTATCAGGTCTGATATTGTTGGAGCTACTTCAGGTTTCTGTTGCCATACACCTATACATGTGTCGATAGCTTTACACTGCTGTCTAAGCATCACCTACACATGTGAATGATGACTCATGTGAACCTTTCTTTTTCAGCACAAGCAGCATGAGAGACTATTTTTTCTGGTTGCCTCTAGAGATAGGAGAGACTTTCTGTATGGTGGTGTTAGTTTGAGCACTGTCTACTGACATGTATAATATACACTGTAGTAGTTGCAAGACAGCTTCACTTATGCACCCATGACATTTGGGTACCCCACCTGCAGGTAATGAAGATCTCATTGGGACACAGACATGCCAAACATCACCTGTCCCTGCCATTGCTGTGGCTGTGTTAGGGAAGACAGCTGGGAGTAATTCACAAGAGAGGGGTTTTGTCCTCACCTCAACAGGTATTCTGGCTCAGTCATGCACCATGCCTCAGGCAGTGCTATGGCATTAAAACAGGCAGTTGACAGAGCAACAGACTGCTGGCTAGGTGATACCAATAGCCTCCTAGTGCAAATCATGGTAATTGTCCACAGATTTTATGTTAGAGTTAGTGGACGCATACATTTCTTAGCAAGTATGAAAATGAGGATTACATATTTCTAACTGCGTAAAAAGAATATGTCTTCATTTAACTGAACAAATGTTACAAAACCATGATTTAATTTCAAAAAGACACACAGGGTATTTAGAAGGGATGAATGCCTTTTCTCATTCTCAGTGGCTCAACAAATAGCATACCCACGTTTGATTTCAGAAGATCATATGGGTGAGGTTCTAATCTCACTGTAGGCAATTGGATTACTTTTTCCATTACTGAGACTGCAGTGCAGAATTAACAGGTTCTGCACTCCTGAGCATGCCAACATTGTCTTCTGAAGTTGATGGTAGCTCAGGTGGCTTTATAAGTTCCAGCAGCACATCAAAAAGAGTAGGTGAAGTTTCTGTTGTCATGGCCAAATTTCTTCTAGGTTCATAGGTTCATAGGTAGGTACTAGGCTATCTGTCCGAAGGCATTTATAAGCCTAGCCAGAATGTGTTGGCTTTTGCCACCCCCTTAGATTAGTTCCCTGTGCCTCTGTCCAGCAAAGCCATTGAAGTGACCCCCGGGGTAAACTTTCTGTTTCCCATCCACTCGTCAAGGGTTCTCTTGAAGAGTGTTAGCCTGCCTAATGTAGATTGGAATCTTGTTCCAAAGCATGGGAAGTCTCTGGGACAGGAATCTATCCCTCCAGCACATCCTATTTATTGTTGTGGTGAGGTTTAGATCCCTAGAGCGTATGGCTCAAGGAGATACGGTTTTCTTTATCAGCCTTTTTCTTTTCTAATCATAGTCTCCTTACCCTCCCATATTACCCAAATAGACTGCATAAAGACATATAAAATAGCATTAAAAACTTACTTCCTACATAACCTCAAATGCCAATGCAAATCACACAAACCACCATAAAAACTTTGCTATTTATTTCTAACCCAGTTCCATAGTTCAAAATAACATTTACCCTGACAGAAGCACAGCTCTATTACCGCTATAACTGTTCAGCAAGAACAGCCATGTTTTTTTCATGCAATGCCAAAAAGAAACAACTCAAGTTTTGTACTATACTATCAACTGTTATCTAAGTTTCTATAAGTTCTGATACATACTAATAAGTTTTATATGGTCTATGTATTCTACTTTTATATTTTTTTTTTTAAATTTTTGCATCTTTCCACTTTTAAAAATGTTTTTGTCAAGTGCCTATATTTTTATTTGACTGTATTAATTGTGGAGCTTTTCTCCCCAGGCCTCCACTGAAAATGGGTTCCTGACCCAGTAGACTTTCCCGGTCAACAAGTGTCAATAAATAAATAAATAAATACTACCATGGGTCTTCCCTGAAAAAAAGTCAATGGCCTTATGGGACTAACCCTATCAAGGAAGGGATAATAAATAAATATATTCTAAGTATTTTGTCTGCATTCTTGATTCAATTAATGATAAGTATGAAGCACAGAGTGATTTTAATTCGTACTCATCATCAGCCAGTGTAGCTTATCTTTGTGGATTATTATCTGGTTTTCAGAGTACCTAATTTGTTTTGTTTGATTGCATTTCATAAATGAAAATCTTCTTACTAGTGTTCCCCATAAAGTGGATTTTAAAAGAGTCCTTCTTGTCCTGTAGAAGACTTGGGTAATCTACCAATCTGACCATGAGTTTGGGCTAGTTTGAACAATGATTTTTTAAACATTTCAAGAGATGGTCTGACAATGAGCTTAGTGTTATAAGACCAGCTGAATCTTATGAATAATCTCAGTATCAAGAAGAATTCAATTCTTGACCATGTTTTATGCAATGATGAATGAATAAATAAATAAATAAATAGCTAAATAAAATCTCTACTAGCTCTGTTTAGAGTACATTAAGGATTAGACATGCCCTAGGTTTGAATTATGTCTGCTAATAAGTATGTGTTTTTATTCTGGCTCAAATAAACAGTTCCTAGATTATCAAATAAAGTCTAATCTGCTATTCTAGTTATGGCCTATGACGATTGCATACTTAGTTAAATCATTTAAAACTGAAAGTGTTGAAGAAGAAATCATGATTTATCCTGTGATGGAGAATGTACTGATACTAAGACTAGAGGACGTGATGTCAGCATACAGCTGTATTTCACAAGTACAAACCTTTCTGAAGAACAACGTCTAACCTGGATAATTTGTAAAAGGAGACCTCTTTCATCAGGACTGCCATACCACAACTGTTATTTCAGTATATGAGGAAGATATATGGAAAAATCAGCTTTTAGAAATTTCAGACAGTGCGCACTTACTTTTCTTGTAAAGATAAAGCCAAATGATATGTATGTATGTATGTATGCACACACTTGTGACATGCTAATAAAACATACTGAGGTGTTTTTCTACAGTCACAAGATGCATGAGGCAAGACACAACAGTAGGTAGCAAGGAATAATATGAATATCATTAAGTGTACATAGGAAGGTGGAAAGGAATTTATTGCTAAATGATGAAAAGTTTATGTACCCTGGAACTGCAGGCTTCTAGCAATCTTCAGGCTAAAGTTATTAGCTATTGGGATTTCACCTTTACTTTGCAAGAGTTAGCCACACTGATAACTACAGCTGCTATAGAAGAACTTGTGCCCAGGTGTACTTTTCTCTATAAGTTACAGACTGATAGGTCATATATGAAAAGTGCTATGTGGAAATTTACAATGAGAGAATTTGAAAAAGGCAAATTCTCTCCTAAAAGGCTGACATAATCCATTGGTTCCAAAACTGAACCAACTTTTGAAGTATTAGTTTCATAGTTTCATAGTATAGTACTAGGCTCTCTGCCCTGGGACATTTGTAAGCCTAGCCATAATGATGTGGCTTTCGCCACCCCATGAAATGGTACAAAAATGTACAGAATAGATTTAGAATACTGTGCCTCTGTCTAGTAGTGACACAATGAATGTCCCCTTATATAATAGAATTAGTTTACTGTGCCCCTGTCTAGCAGTGACACAGATGTGACCCCTGGGGTAAACTTACGATCTCCCATCTACTCATCAAGATTTCTCTTGAAGAGAGTTAGTGAGGGTCTCTGCCTAACATGAACTGGGATTCTGTTCCAGAGCATGGGAAGCCTCTGGGTTATGAATCTATCCCTCCAGCATGTCCTATTCATACTTGTGCCGAGGTTTAAGTCTTTAGCTCTCGTGGTCCTGATGGATTTGGATTTTTTGAGGTGGAGCATGTCCATCAGTTCCTGATTGGACATGGCCTTGTACGTCAGGCACAGATCACCTCTGAGCAGGCGGTATGCTACTGAATAGAGCTGGAGTTTCTTTAGTCTGGCAGAATAAGACATATGTTGGAGACCCTTGATCCTTTTGGTGAGGTACTTTTGTGGTCTCTCCAGCTGTTGCAAATGCCGGGTGAGGTACATACCAAATGGGGCATTGTACTCAATCATGGGTCTGATGAGGGAGGAATATAGCGGTACAATGACATCCTTGGATCTGGATGTGAATCCCTTCATGATGAGGTGTGCAAGGTAGAATGTTTTCTAACCACTTTGGCAACGTGGGTGTCAAATGAGAGGTCGCTGTCTACTTGGGTCCCTAGGTCTCTGATTACTTTTTCCGTACTCAGTGGGTTGCTGTCTATGTGATAATTTGTGGGTACTTTGTTTTTTCCAAAAGGGATGACTATACATTTTTTGGCATTTAGTTTAAGGCCGTGACTACGGCACCAGTTGTCCGTTTCAGTGAGGCCTTTTTGTAGGATGTGTGTGTCTGCTGGTGTATCGACTATGGCGCCTAGTTTGCAGTCATCTGCGAACTTTGTCAGCCACAGCCCTCCCATGTTTGCTTTAACATCTGAGAAATAAATGCCGAACAAGAGGGGTCCCAGGACAGATCCCTGTGGGATGCCACTTGTGACTGGCTTTGAGTCTGACATTGCTCCAGCGATTTTAACTTTATGGGTTCTGTCCTTTAGCCAGTTTGCAACCCATCTAGTGACATAAGGGTTTACTTTTAAGCTGTTTAGCTTATCTATGATGCTTGAGTGGGGTATTGTGTCGAAGGCCTTAGCCAAGTCCAGGTATGCTGTATGGACTGCTTTGCCCTCATCAATGGCTCTAGTGACTGTTTTGAAAAAGTCAACCAGGATTAAAAGGCAGGATCTGCCCTTTACAAAGCCGAACTGGGTGGGGTCATGTGTCTGTAGGTCCCCTATGTCTCTGTTTATGAGTTCCATAATGATTCTTTCCATAGCTTTGCAGACCAGGCTAGTTAATCTTATGGGGCGGTAGTTTCCAGGGTCTGTAGAGGCACCCCCCTTGTGGAGTGGGACCACTGTTGCTGTACGCCAGTGTTCAGGTACATATCCCGAAGTAAGGCTAAGGTTAAATAGCATTTTTATGTGTGGGTTTAGCTCCTCTTGGAGTTCACGTAACACGCACCCCGGGATACCGTCAGGTCCCATTGATGCTGTGTTTTTTGCTTTGTTTAGGGCGGTTCTCACTTGGACATCTGAGATGACAGGGAGATTACATTCAGCTGGGATAAGTATTTCTTCTTTTGAGGGTGAAGGAGGGGAGAAATTTGTACTGAATCTGTTAGCCAGAATGTTAGCAATATCTGTGGGTTCAGTGTATTTTTTGTTGTTGTGAACCAACTCTGAGCATATCTGAGGGTTTACGCCCAGGTTTCTAACATAGCTGAAGAAGGCTTTGTGGTTATCTTTAGTGTCCTTAGCGATTTTTCTCTCAAAGTTTGCCTTGGATGTTTTTATGAGAGAACATAGTTTTCTGCTAATGTTGATCAGAGATGTCTTCCCTTCATGGGATTTTGCTCTGACATGCAGTAGCTTCCTTCTTTTGTTATACAATTTGTTTATGGCTGAGGTCCACCAGACAGGATGCTTACATTTGGTGGAGAGGGACTTGGATTTGTTTGGGATTGCATGATCCATGCATTCTTGGAGATGTCCATAGAAAGCATTTGTGAAGGATTCGGCATTGTGGAATGTGGTATCCACTGGCACAGTGGGCTTAAAGGATACCATCTCAGTCTTAAGAAGAGTGAAGTCTGCTTTTGAGAAGTTTTTCACTGTGGTCTTTTGTGCTGGGGGTGGAGGTGGGATATGTATATCCAGGGTGATTAGTTTGTGGTCAGATCTCCCTAGTGAGGGGTATACTTCGGTGTGGAGCATTTTGTCCCCATGTTTGTGATGATCAGGTCTAGTATATTATCTCCCTAGTGGGAGAGGTGACTAGTTGTTCCAGTGCATTTGAATTTATGAATTCCAGGAACCTTTGGGCTAGGGTATTAGGGCTAGAATAATGTACCCAATCTATGTTTGGGTAGTTGAAGTCTCCCAGTATGATGGTATTTTGTGATACATTCATATCCTCCAATGTCTTCAGGAAGGCTGAGTGGGGTTCTTGAGATTGGGAGGGTGGTCTGTAATATGCTACCAGTTGTATAGCAGTTTTGCCTATGGTTAGTTGCACCTGTATGGTCTCTGATGCTTCATGTGTTGCTACTAACCTGGAGGTGTGGGTGTCCTTTATGAATATGGACACCCCCTCCCTTTGTGGTTCGGCCCGGGTTTTGGGGCCGAAAAGCATGATACGAGGTATAGCCTGGTAGCACTGGGGTGCTCTCAGGAGCCTTGAACCAGGTTTCAGTTACTGCACAGACGTCGATGTTCTCCATGCTGAGGAGTGCATCAAGTGCCTGCATCTTGATATTTAGACTTCTGGCGTTGAGCAGCATTACCCTTATTTTTTTCCATTTTTGTTTTCTAAGGAGGTGGGTTTGTCTTTTGAGCCTTGCCTAAAAAGGCACTATGGGGTGGCAAGAGCCTTAGCCAATATCCGGAAGCCCAGTGGTGACAGGTGTAAGCCATCCCTTGCGAAGCAGCGTGGCTTGTCCAACATATCATCCCAGGCAGACAGACATTGGATCCCCTTAGAATGACACCAGTACTTGAGCCAATTGTTAAAGCTGATCATCTTGTCTTTGTATTGTGGTATCATTCTTGGTGAGGGCAAGATGCTGCTCAGGGTCAGGGTCATACCAGCCTGGGCTACATAATCGGAGAGCTCCTCTATGTCTCTTTTCATGTAGTCCAGGGAGGTACATCTCAGGTCATTCACACCAGCATGGACAATGACGGAGTCATATTTGTACTTGCTTTGGAGTGACCTGAGTGCGTGTGTTATGTGGCGGATCCTAGCTCCCAATAGACAGCTCACAGTCACCTTCTCCTTGTTCAGCCTGGTCAGTGGGACATCAGTGTGTCTGACTGTGGAGTCACCTATTACTAGTGTATCAGGCAAGGTGTTTGGCCTTAAGGGCTGCGATTGGTCGACACACTGATTTATTGAAGTATGTGTTGCATGTGTTTTGTTTTGAGGTGGTGGATTTTTGGATGTCTGCTTTGGGAGCCTCTGTTGTTTTGGTAAGTTTTTTATTAGAGCCTCCGAGTATGTCTTTGTGTTTTTATGTGTTTGGTTTGCAGTTGTGGTAGGTCTATGTGGGACTGGGATTGTTGTGTGTGTGGTTGCCATCTCCTCCTGTCTGGTCATGCCAGCCCTGAGTTGAGAGAGTTCAGCCTCCAGTTTGGCTATATAGTTGCATCTCTCACATGTATTTGTGTTTGTTGGGAGGAGGAGAGGGTTGTCTGTATACATGAGACAATTGTAGCATTGTCTCAATATACCCAGATTGACCAGCTGAACTGGAGACGACGCCAGTAATCTACCACTCGACATGCTAGAACAGTATAAGGGAGTGGTATACCTTTAAGGGAAGTGGATATTCACAGGGGTGGTAAGTAGATGTAGTGCTTTACTTAGTACGAGAGTGCTTACTTAGTAGAGAAGTATTGAGAACAAGTGCTAGGCTTATAATACAGTGAGTAGTCTGGTTATACTAAGAGTAGAGCTTCCTTAAGGGAAAATTCTACTAGCTTTAAAAAAAAGCTCTCACACCGTTACAAGAGAGGTCAAAGAAAGACAATGTCACCATCGGGGATTTGAGAAAAGACTTCCCAAATCTCAAGTTAGTGGAAGCTGTAAAAGAAATATTTAAATCTGTAGCTGCTACCAAAAAAGTGCTCATATCCTACACTGTGGATAAAGTATACAGAGCTCTACCGCCCCCAGCCCATCACCCTTGAGGGTAGCTGATGCCATCAATATACTTAGAGCATCTAAAAAAAAAAACAAATCTATTTCATGGCATGGCTTTGACCTAAACATTTCTAATGACTTACCAAACCAGGATAAAGTAGCAACAGAGTGCTCAAACTGCACTAAAAGCCCAGATGCTAATTCAGTGAAAAATAAAATTCAAGATGGCACACTCTTCTGTCATTCCTTTTATGTGGAAAAGGTTGATCTACAAAACTCATTTTAAATTTCATAAATTTGCAAGGAAATATTTGGCAATGGTTGACTATTCTGATATCTGTAAATTAAGTTATGAATTCTATATTTGAAGGCTTTTGTCTATTTGTATGACTCTTTAAATGTTTATCATTTATTAGACTTCTTTAATTGAAAGCCCAAATGTTGGCCTGGGTAGGTTTTGATAACTTACATTATATATCTTCCTGTAATTTTCTCATTAGATGCTACAAGATAGAGTTCTGCTCTCTATTTGTATAATTTTTTTAGGTTATTGGACTGATATGTGACATTCTAGTCTGTTGATATCTTGTAATATGGCATCATGCAGACATCAATGAGTAGCATTAATATAAGTAGATATGCTATTCTGTTTATATGTGACATTGCAATGAGTTGCATTAATATAAGTAGATATGCTATACTGTTTATATGTGACATTGCAATGAGTTGCATTAATATAAATAGATATGCTATACTGTTTATATGTGACATTGCAATGAGTTGAATTAATATAAGTAGATATGCTATACTGTTTATATGTGACATTGCAATGAGTTGCATTAATATAAGTAGATATGTTATACTGTTTATATGTGACATTGCAATGAGTTGCATTAATATAAGTAGATATGCTATACTGTTTATATGTGACATTGCAATGAGTTGCATTAATATAAGTAGATATGCTATACTGTTTATATGTGACATTGCAATGAGTTGCATTAATATAAGTAGATATGTTATACTGTTTATATGTGACATTGCAATGAGTTGCATTAATATAAGTAGATATGCTATACTGTTTATATGTGACATTGCATTTTGTTTTGTCAGTATGAGTATTAAAGTCCCCGTGTCTTAGCAAAGTGAGGGTTTACCTATTGTAGTACCTATTGATCATGCAATTGTTGATTTTGCTATTTTCTGTTGTATTTGTTACCTATTGGTTATCTGCCTTTTTTGTGCTGTTATTTATCTAATTACTAACTCATCAGTGTTTTGATTCCTTATGAATGCTTACAGTGCAATAAGCTAACTGGTGTTTATTTGCAATTATGTCTATCATTACCCTGTTCCCCTGATATTCATGGGCTGGCCTTAAATTTGGCCAAGTTGGGCCAGTGTTCTACTGTGGTATACAAATAATATAAATAAATACAAAACATTTTTTGCAAAAGTCAAATATAGTCTGGATATAATATAACTAGTATATAGTTCATAAAGCAAAAGTAAACTGCTTTTTCATACTGAGAATTGTATTTTCTGTTTGTGAATGCTCTATCCGAGCTTTTCTGTGCATTTTTGATAATTGTCTGTTTACAGTTAAAAGCAATATCTAGAGTCTACTCCTTGATCTGTTTAAAACTTTCATTACTGTAATTTTTCCCACCCACGCTCCCTAGTGTTGTGTGTTCTTATACTTAGTGGCTTTGCAGTTGCCCGCCCATACTGTATATTTGATCTGTGACACTCCTCCCAGTCTAGTGTCATTAATTCACTCAATCTAATAGAGATCATTTGTGAAGGCCAACCCACTTAGATTCTTAACTTTAAATTAACTTCTGTTCCAGCTTTCTCCATTTCCATTTTTACTGGAAAAAATAATTCTAAGCTTGCTTCCCCCTTTTCCTGTGGCAGGTCTTGTCCAGATATGGATTTGCTGTGTCCAGGACTGTTTGTGAGCTCCTAAGCCCCCCCCCCCCCACTTAACTGGGGTTAAACTATTCCTGGCGCCATAAAGTCTGTATTTCAAAATTTCCCTTGCAACCAGTCAGCATTTGAGTTTTAGCACTCAAATCTGTTTCTTTAAGCCAAAAGACACAACAACAACAACAACTCAAATCTGTTTCTTTGAGCTCAGCACTTGTTCAGAACTCATTGTAAGCACTAAATAAGTTATAAATTACTACAGAACTCAACTTTCCTCACTTATCTAGAGGAAAACAGTTTTTAGTACTTAATAAATAAGCACTTATTCAGGCATGTCTAAAGGTCAGCTCCCGGTGTTTTCTCATGTCTACCTGATGAATTTGGGCATTTTGGGACAATGCAGCAATTGCCTCATGTACACAGACAACCCTCTCCTCTTACCACTCAACACTACGACCTGTGAGAGATGCACGTATATAGCCAAACTGGAAGCAAAGCTCTCTTCACCAAAGACTGGCCTAGACAGTCAAGAGGAGAAGGTAAACACTTGCACCGCACCACATCACATAGTCCCTCAAAACCTACACCACCAAAACACACACACAGAAGCACAAAACACACACCAACATTCATGGAGTCTCTCAGTACAAATCTGCCCAAACAACAGAGACCTCCAAAGCAGAAATGCAAGCAGCCTCCACCCCCCTAACACAACCCAAATGACACATAGCCCACATACTCAGTGTGCCACTCAAATACAGCCCATAAGGCATAACTTACCCAACACTCTAGTCACAGGTGATGCTATAGTCAGGCACACTGATGTTCCACTCACCAGGCTAAACAAGGAAAAAGTTACTGTCAGCTGCCTGTCAGGTGCCAGAATCCACCACATAACGCACGCACTCAGATCACTCCACAACAAGTACAAATATGACTCTGTCATTGTCCATGTTGGTGTGAATGACCTGAGACGTACCTCCCTGGACTACATGAAAAGAGACATGGAAGAGCTCTCTGATCTTGTAGCCCAGGCAGGTATGACCCTTGCCCTGAGTAGCATCCTGCCATCACCTAGAATTATACCACAGTACAAGGACAAAATAATTGACTTTAACAATTGGCTAAGCTTCTGGTGTCATTCTAAGGGAATCCACTATCTGTCTGCCTGGGATGACATGATTGACAGACCACCCTGCTTTGCCAGAGATGGCCTGCACCTGTCACCCTTGGGATTCCTGATACTGGCAAAGGCTCTTGCCACCCCTATAGTGCCTTTTTTAGGCAAGGTTCAAATGACAAATTCACCATCATAACAGGTACAAGCAAGCAAAATCTGAGGGTAGTGCTACTCAATGCTAGAAGTCTAAACCTCAAAATGCACTCACTCGAGGCACTTGTTAAAATGGAGAACATTGACATCTGTGCAGTGACAGAGACCTGGTTCAAAGCTCCAGAGAGCACCCCTGCATTACCAGGCTATAATTCATACCACACCTTTCGGCCACCAAACCCGGACCGAAACACTAAAGGTGGAGGCGTGTCCATATTCATTAAGGATATCCACACCTCCAAGCTAGTTGCTCAGCATAATGCATCCCAGATTATCCAAGTTCAACTAACTCTGGGCAAAACCGCAATCCAGATTGTAGCTTGCTACAGACCCCCCACCATGCCCCAGGAATCCCACTCCTCTTTTCTTGATACACTAGAAAATATTAAGGTACAACCCAACACTCTAATAATGACTGATTTCAACTACCCTACCATTAACTGGGAAAACTACTCATGTACCAAATCTTTTGCTCAACGTTTTCTGGAAATCATCAATTCCAATGCCTTGGATCAACTTATCCACACCCCCACCAGGGGCAGCAATATCCTAGTCCTGGTCATCACCAACATGGGTGACCAGTGTTCCACACCAGAGGTCATCTCTTTGTTGGTCAGATCCGACCACAAGCTAATCACCCTAGACATCTACATCCCGCTCCCACCCCCATTAGGAAAATAACCATAAAAAATTTCTCCAAAGCCAACTTCACGCTTCTTAACACAGAAGTGGCAAACTTCACGACACCCATGCAGTTGGACAATAGAGGTATGCCTGCTGAATCCTACACAAATGCACTTTATAATCACTTACACAAGTGCATGGATCGTGCTATCCCTAACAGAACCAAGATGCTATCCCTCCAAAAAAAGGAAGCCAATCTGGTGGTCCTCTGCCATAAACAAACTCTACAACAGAAGAAAGAAACTATTGCAAAAAAGAGTAAAATCCCACGATTGGAGGAGCTCCCTGGTAAGCCTCAGCAAGAAGCTGAGATCCCTCATAAAATCCTCCAAAGCTAGTTATGAAAACAAAATTGCCACTGATTCTAAAGACAGCCACAAAGAATTCTATAGCGATGTCAAGAATATCAATGGCAACACTCAGATCTGTTCTGAGTTACAGCGCAATGACACTAAATATACAGAACCAACTGATATTGCCAATATCCTGGCAGATAGGTTCAGTGCTAACTTTACCCCCCTCTCACCCCCTAAAGGGCCCATCTTTATACCGGAAGAATGCAACGTTCCTGTAATCACGGCTGCACAGGTAAAAACCTCACTCTCCAAAGCCAAGAACACAGCATCCATGGGACCTGACAACATCCCAGGCTGCCTTCTACATGAACTACAGAATGAACTGGCACAACTCCTAAGTATCATGTTCAATCATAGCCTCACCTCAGGCTTTGTGCCCATTGAATAGCACACCATGACAGTTATCCCACTTCACAAAGGGGGGGGGGGCACCATAACAGACTCCGGGAACTACCACCCCATTAGCCTGACGAGCCTGGTCTGCAATGCCATGGAACGTATCATCATGGAACTCATAAACAAAAACACTGGAGATCTCCAAACTCTGGACCCCACACAGTTTGGGTTTGTAAAAGGCAGATCATGTCTCCTAAACCTGATAGACTTCTTTGAAGTAGTCACCAAAGCCATAGATGAGGGTAAGGCGGTTCACACAGCCTATCTAGATCTTGCTAAGGCATTCAACACCATCCCCCACTCTGGAATTATAGATAAACCCACTAAACTAGGTATAAATCCCTATGTCACAAGATGGGTTGCCAACTGGCTTACTGACAGAACCCACACTGTGAAAGTAGCAGACTCCAAATCAGACTTCAGACCAGTGACAAGTGGAGTTCCACAAGGTTCAGTCCTGGGTCCTCTCCTGTTTGGTATCTACTTCTCTGAAGTACAGGCTAACACAGAAGGTCTTTGGCTAACTAAATTTGCAGATGACTTCAAACTAAGAGCCATAATCGAAACTCCTAATGATGTGGGCATCCTACAAAAGGGCCTCACTGAGACAGATGCCTGGTGTCAAAGCCATGATCTCAAGCTCAATGCCAAAAAGTGCATTGTCATCCCCTTTGGTAAAAACTCTGTACCCATGAACTACCACATAGGCGGTAGTCTACTTAACACCAAAAGAGTGATAAGAGACCTTGGGACACAGGTGGACAGTAGTCTCTCCTTTGATAATCACATCGCCACAGTGGTCAGGAAATCCTTCTACATGGCACACCTCATCACAAAAGGTTTCTCATCCAGAAAAAAAGAGGTCATTGTTCCCCTCTACTCATCACTCATCAGACCCATTATAGAGTACAATGCCCCTTTTGCTATGTACCTCACAAGACATCTTCAACAACTGGAAAGGCCGCAAAAGTACCTCACAAAGAGGATTACTGGCCTCAAACAGATGCCTTACGCAGATCGTCTCAAAAAACTCCAGCTTTACTCCATCGCATATCGCCTACTCAGAGGCAATCTCTGCCTAACATACAAAGCTATGTCAAACCCAGAGCTTTTGGACATGCTCCACTTAAAGAAATCCCAATCCCTCCAAGCTACACGCTCTAGGGACCTAAACCTTGTCACCACAATAAACAGAACATGCTGGAGGGATAGATTCCTGTCCCTGAGACTTCCCATGCTATGGAACAGACTACCTATGTCAAACAGAGCTCCTCATTAGCACTATTCAAGAAAAATCTTGATGATTGGATAGGTAATAGGAAATTCACCCTGGGGATCACTTCTGTGGTTCTGCTTGACAGGGGCATAGGAAAATAATTTTCTTGGGTGGCGAAAGCCAGGGTACCTTTTTGGCTAGGCTTGTATAGGCCCTAGGGCCAATAGACTAGTACCTACCTATGAACCTATGTTTGAATGCCAATGATATTTTCCAGTAAACAGAATTAAAAAGCTTAAATGCAAAATATGAAATATGTTGAAATTCAATCATAAAGTATCCATTCATTTAGAAAAAAATACAACTTCAGTCTTATTCAACCATTCCACAGAAGTTACACAAATTAGCTACTAGGTCTGAGAGAATTAGTAAATTAAATCATACCAAAGAAATATTCTCTCAAACTAATAATAGATTTGAAAAAAAAAATACAAATTTAAAGCATATTCTTGAGTGCTTTAGAGAGCATTATAATAATATAAATAATAGAAACAATGATTTGGTTACTGATGTTGTAGTAGATACATTTTAACAGAACAGTATACAAATAATTAACTAAAGAACAAGTTAAAATAATTGATAGACCATTTTCTAGAAAAGAAATTAAAGATCAAATGAAAAATATTTAAAAAAATCAAAAAGCACTGGAGTTAGATGGAATCATTCCACAGTTTTACAAAATATTACTAGATAATATAACTAGTATACTATCAGATTCTTTTAATGAAATTAAAGAAACTTTTAAGGTTCCTCCTTCATGGAGATATTCTCTTATATCAACCATATTAAGCCAAGATAAGGAGCCTATATATTGTTCCCAAATCAGCCCATTTTGCTCCTTAGTGCTGAATACAATTATTTATGTCTATTTTGGCCAGTGGAATTAATTTAATTTTACCAAAAGTTCTTAATAATTATCAGACTGGATTTATTTTAAATAGACAGGTTACATGATAATATAAGTAGACTTGGTGCCATAATAGGTTATATACATAAAAGTAAAAAAAAAAGGAATTATCAATTATTAGCTTAGATATTGATAAGGCCTTTGATTCAGTAACTTGGTCATATCTTTTTAAAGTACTTAAAAATACAACTTCTTATTGTTCATGTCTTTGATGAAAAATCTTTATGATCATACATATTCTTTTGTTAAGATAGGTTCTTTTCTGTCTAGTTCTTTCAAAATCCAGAAAAGTATGAAACAAGGCTGCTCATTGTCAACATTGCTATTCATTGCTATTTGCTTTAGTTATAGAACCATTTGTTAATTCACATAGAACAAATAAAAATAGTATAGTTATAGCAATAGCTGAAGATTTAAATTTGAAAATTCAACTTTTTGCAGATGACTTTCTTCCCACAATTGGTGGTATTAGACCATATAAAGAGTACAATTAAACTGTTTGAAACTATTTCAAGTTTATCATTTAATCATAATAAAAGTAATGCTTTACTAATCAATAAAAATTAAATATTTTAAAAGCTATAGTAACTTTAATTGGGGAAATAAATATTTTATCATTATAACATCAAATTACAGATTTAATGTTGGTTAATTTTAAGCATGTAATAGATAAATCTCTTACTTTTTATGGGTAATACATTTTTTTACTATGGAAGAATGTTTTGCATTAATTAAAATGGTAATATTTTCAAAAATATTGTTCTTTATTCAGTCATTAATTTTAACTCCACCCAAACGTCTTTTAAAGAAGTGAAACTGTATTATTTTCAAATTTCTGTGGTATCTAAATAAACTACAGATCTCCTTCAATTGGCAAATAATAGTTGGGAAGATGGTGGCATAAGTTTTCCAGATATTGAATTATATACTACTTTAGTAATTTTTAAAATAATGGCACTGTGGTTTAATACTTCATTTGAATCTAAGTGGAAATTGATTCATGAAAAAAATATTTAAAAATGTTAAATATATCACCATTAAACATATACAAAGTATACCTAACAAATGTATCTGGCTTATAAAGGACAATTGTATAAATTATAGTAATATGTCATATTCTATACCTTATCTCAGCTATATCTTCTCTTTTTTCAAGAAGTTTATCTTTTCTAGTTACACTATTAAAAGTTTAATTGTTTAATTATTTCCTATTGCATATACTAACACTTCTTTAGAAACATTTAATTTTAATAAAATGTTAAGTGTATAAAGAATAAACAGCATTATTTTTGGCATCAGTTCCTAAATGGAAATAAATTCCTTTATGCAGAAAATCTCCTTACTAGATATAGTTTAAATTTAAATAATTAGTTAACTGTATAGCTTTTAGGGAACATGTTAGTACACAAAATTAACATGATATATGATATAGGTTTGGAATCCTTCCCTAAAATATTAGAATTTTTAATTAATGCCAATGACAATTTTATTAACAGTAAATTTTTATCTAAGATATATTGAATTCTTAGAATTTATTCCCTTTCATCTGATAACACAGTCTGGACGTATGCAACAAAACATAATAATGAAACTTTTTCGGATGTAAATAAAAAAAATAATATTAATATCTGCAGAAATAAACTACATCTTCACTACACTGGAAAATGTTTGCATGCAAAATTTTACATACATATTTAATATAACATGAATGTACAAAACAAATATAATTACATGCTGGAGATGTAATATGGATATAGAAGCTGATTGGATACATATGGTATATAGTTGTAAGATAGTATCTCCCTTCTAGATAAAAATCAATAATTTTACTTAAGCATTATGGTCAGGTAGATGTAACACATCTGAATATTTGATATTATTTAATGTTCCAGTTCCACAAATAATTCATAATACTCAAGTACCTCTTCTTTGGTCTATTTCAGCTATAGCTAGAAAAAATAATTACTAAAAGTTGGAAAAATAAAACTACTCCTTCATTTAATGAGTTTATTAATAAATTAAAATTTGTATGTAGGAATGAATTATTAACTATAAAGATGAGAACATCAAATGCCACACATTCTTATAAATCCTGGCGTAAACTTAGTGATTTGCTTGAAAAATATTGATTATTGTTAATGTTATTTTATCACACACACACACACACACACACACACACACACATAGTATTCATGTTATACACTTTTGTATTTAGTTAGAAGTTTGTGAAGTTATTTTTTTATTTTTGTTAAAATTTTAATAAAAAGGAAAATAACATTATTAGCAGTGGTAATTTAGTTACATAACGGCTTACAGTTGAAATATGTGTAAATATTCTTATGCAAAAGTTTGTACTGTCTTGCTGAAATTGTTTTATTTTTAGAACACTTGTGCTTGCACAATATTTTGTGATAGTGAATTATATTTGTTATTTCATATTTTGCCTCCTTTCCTACCTTCTGTACATATATACACATACACACCTGTGCATGGAATCTACTACATGGATATGTAATACATCTTCACTCTTAGGGACCACTATAGCATAAAACATGCAATATTAGTTTTTAAGTGATTTCTGTTTTTATTTTTTTCTCTTATTCAGTGCTCTGCTACATGCGGGAAAGGCTCCAGAATTCGATATGTCAGTTGCAGAGATTTTAGTGGTGTAGTCGCAAATGAAGCAGCATGTTCTCATCTCCCTAAGCCTCCAGTTACAGAAGAATGTGTGGCTATACCATGTGGACAGTGGAAGGCCCTTGACTGGAGCTTGGTATGTTATTATGTCTAGTTAGTGTACAATATTCTAAACCAAATTATTTTTTGTAAATATCAACAATAATAAATATCACTCTATGGTGCAAGGCATAGCTTTGCCAACTTTTCTAGTAACGATAATGTTGCTGTTTCACTCCAGATAGTAACCTTTCAAATAATGTAAAATAGCTATACTTACCTTGCGTTAGTAGTCTTGCTGTTATTTTTAGATTCTGTTTGTGCAGGCAGGATAAGCAGTATATCAAAAAAAGACAAAACCAGCTCAAGTAAAGGAACAAGCCAGCTGAAATAATTCCAAAAAACTTTAATGAAACTGAGCACTTTCACCTAGTAACAGCAAGGCTTCTTCTGAGTTGAAATAAACAATGGTACAAATCCATTAAATTACCCTCCCTGTTAGTGACTTTACAGCTCCCTGTTAGTGACTTCACAGCAGCTAGCAATCAAAATAGAACTCTCCATATTATGAATATTTAAATGAACATGAAGCATTTAAATAACTTAGTTTTGAGTCCTACTTCTTGTCACCTATAAATATACACTAAGGATCATTTACTGCAGTGTGAGTTTTCATACCTTAGTATGAGAGTGTGGGAGAAGGTTTGTCAGTTCTTTTAGAACTACAAACTAATCGCTTTACAAAAGTCTGCTATTTACCTACTTTCTTTTACTGGAAGTACCTAACTGCTATTTATAGCATAGAACAAGCTCTGATAGACATAAATGAGGCTCAGCCAGGGAAACATAGAATTAGCTCTGTTACGGAAGGTGTGTTTAGATGACAGTGCTTCACAGTCCTGCCATTCTCTCTTAATAGCATAAAAAAACAACACCATGTCCTTATGTCTAGCATGACTCATATCAAAAGAATTTAAAATGTATTCTAGGAAGAAGGAATCAAAACAAGAAAACAAGATCACATTACCATGGAAGGCCACATCATCCACCATTTTGAGGGAAACACATTAAAATTGCAGAAGAAGCACTTAGAGTGATTTTAAGGCATTAAAATATCTCAAAAACAAAGATAACAATAAAAAACATGTTTTTGAGTAGTAAGGTGGAATTTTCCTTTAAGATGTCTCCAGGCAGATGCAAGATGCCTTTTTAGGTCTGTGCCTTATTAGAAAGGACTCCTTAGCCTTGACATTACTACTTGCATTGTTTTTGTAAATATTACTTCTGTTCTGGTAGCGTTGTCGCTGTACAAAAACGGAGCCTTTGGAAACAGTTCAAAAAGGCTTGTTGTTTATTTTCTAAGTCCACTTGTATAATGACAAAAATAAAAGTTGAAGAAAGAACCAAATACTGTGAAACGCTAAACGCATTTTTCGTTCCACATAATAGTAGAACTTCCTCAGACAAAAGGTCTTCCATTCAATGCAGTTTTTAAACTAGTGCATATGCTTGCAATTAGCGTTAATAGCATACCATTGATGTTTTAAAGTGCTAGTACTACAAATATAACCCTATGAATTGCAAGTTTATACAAATTTGTTTAAATCAATACTATAAATCATAAGTATGACTTATTACATTAACTGAAAACAACATATTAAGTTTAGTAATTTTAAATATAACTATACAGATACATAAATTTAAAAGTATATGAGTAAATGAGCAAATACATTATTAAATCTTTACTCTAAATACAGTTGTAATAGTGATGATTGTTACTACCATTCATAACTTTACACATTTTGCTGAATGCTAACAAGATTTTATTACTTGCAAAAATGTGTAACCAACCTGCCTTTAAAATTAGCTGTCAACCAAGCTTGCCCATACCTTAAAATAATAACACTAGTTCCAACTCAAGTCCAATTTACAAAGTTAAGACCTACGTCCTTAATAAAATTCATAAATAAACATTGTATTTATAAAAATATTTCTAACCAAAATATATAAGAACTAATACAGCAAGAATCACCCTTAAAACTATCTCATAAGTCCATTGCAACATCAAACTTATTTACAATTAGGTCAGTGAGTTACCATGTAAAGGGGTTGTTCACATGTAATTCTAAGGGCATAGTCTACTTGGCA
>NC_056739.1:1316101352-1316216352 GCF_019279795.1 Protopterus annectens
TAAACTTGTCCACTTTGTTTCTAGTGTTCAGTATCTTGTGGCCAGGGGAAGGCAAAACGTCAAATAACTTGTGTAGATTTTGGTTACCAAATTGTTGATGGAAATGAATGTGACTCAGAAGATATGCCTGCAACTGAACAGGAATGTAATATGCCTCCATGTGATGAATATGTTAACAACAATGAAAACCCCATCCATTCAATTCATCATGTCAATTACCATCCCAGATGGCACTCAAGAAATGGAGCCATAACCCCTGGCAAGGATGGTATACAAGTTTCAGATGACAGTCAGTGGAGAATTGGGCCTTGGGGAGCGGTAAGTAATCGTGGGCTAAATAAGTCTTGAATGATTTCAGAAAAGAAAATTTAATTTGAAAAAATATAAACATTTCATTTTTTATTCCTTTAGCTTGCATGTAACAGAATGAAAATGCGGCTAGTTAGTTGAACTGATTGTGCTTTTCTCCTTCTTGGATTATGAAGATTGAATTTGCTCTTCTTGCTTAAGAATTCTCACGCAAATAATAATCATTCATTCCAATATTACTTCTCTTATCAGCTACATGTACCTTCTTCTCTTTCAGGATTGTCTCTACCAGATCCAATGATTTGTGCAAAATCAATCTGTTCCACAAAAACCCACTTATCAAGTTGAGACAAAGTCAATAAAATTTCAGAAACCAGGATTTTATGATCAGGGCATCAGAATATTAAAAAATGGCGTATTATGAATGTATAGCAATATATTGTTTGTTTTTTGTAAGTAAGACACAGTTTAAATATTATAGGTATATAGGAGACTTCTCAGAATAAAGAGACTGCAGTATCACTGTTTTGTCACTCTAACATTTAAATTTTAAACAATGTTGGCCAATAGTATTCAGAAAAAAAATGGATGGGAAGACTGCAGCACACAGAAGTCTAAGTAAGTAGAATGAAGTAAACTTAGTGATATAGATTTCTGTGCTTTCTCCATGGGTAGCACTGATTAAGGGGTACAGTACTGCCAGATAGTTTTTAAACATTTGAAATATTTTTAACAGATTTCATTTTGAAATGCTTAACACATGTTGAATATAATATAAAGAAAAGTTATATTTGTGGAATGGAATTTACAGACATAAAGTATGTTCACCGAGTGGGAAGGTGACAATATGTGAGAAAAGTAAGTGTAACTTAGAGGCAACAGACTACCCATGCTATAGAAGAGAGATGCTATTGTGTACCATGCCTGCTTGTGATGATTAACACATGAATAGCGCTGTATAAGCACTTCACAGACAGTAATATAGTATACCATGCCTGATGACTGACATTGCTTTACAACATTGTTAAAGAGTTTAGCTAGCCAAGTAGAAGGTACTGTGCTGACCTAGTACCTTGTAGCAAAATTTGCAGATCTCCACACAAGCACTGACCCATCCACATAAAGATGAATATTAACCTAAATTGATGCACAAACCACAAACATCTGGGACTATATTACTTCATCTAAAGCTAATTCCATCAAATCTCCTTTCATTGAAGAAAATAAATTGAACATTCATTTCAAAGAATTTTCACCTTTACCTAGGGAAAGTAAGGACTTGGCCAACATTTTCAACATCACACACAAAATAGTATTTCAAACCCACCCATGTGGGGGTATGCACCCCCACAAGCACCCCAGTGTGGGGGGGGGGGCTGCACCCTCCAATCCCATATATATATATTTTATATATATATATATATATATATATATATATATATATATATACTAACTCTGAGACTGTACTACAGTATGGAAAAGGTCAAATTTCCAATGGTGGCCAGTTCCTTTCTCTGGTTAAAAAATTTGTTGATGTGAACATTAGCTGAAGTGAACATTCTATATATTTTGTTTGATAAACAGACATTCGATGGAATTAGCGTTCGATGAAGTAATTTAGACCCCATATTTTGATAAACAGATATTCAATGGAATTAGCTTTCGATTAAGTAATTTAGACCCTATATATCTATATTGATCTATCTACCTACGTATCTATCTGTGTATATGTGAATGTGTAAGACAGCACTTTCCATCAATATACCACCCATTATAGTTTTAATGATTGTTTTTTGACCTCACCACAGAGTCATATATGTGACTGTTTCTGAAGATGCCCATCTTTGCTAACTTATTTTGCTTATTTGATAAAAAAAGTTTTTTTAAGAATGATATAGTAACAGGTACTGAAACATAACAATAAACATGGCAGCTGTAATATTACAAACTTTTAATGCATAAAATGAAGAGATTATTTATATCATGAAAGCACTTGTTTTAGGCATTACAAGTCTGTAATATTACTGCTGCTGTGTTTATTGCAGTGTTTCCATGTCCATTACTATTTTATTTCTTTTTAGACTTGTTTCTTGTATACGGACGTTATTTATTCCAGGTATACGGACATTTTGCAATTTTACTCTATTTAAGAATGATATAGCATTATATTTTGACATCTCACAGACATAAATGTTTTCAGGAATTAGTTTGGGCATGCAGAAATTCTAGAAATGTCTGGGAGGAATGATCATTTTTTTTTAAATGTATGTGTCCACTGTACATGATAACAGATATTAAATGAAAATGTATGCAATAATGAACAATGAATAACAGAATGCTAGTTTCCAAAAGGAGGCATTCACACTGAACACCCAGCTATAAATTGTGTAGGTGAATTGCCTGGAAGAAATATTACCCAGGATTAAGGTTTCCATAAAATTTTAAAAAGTGCTTAAGTTAAACATATATTTGATCTGTAACGACATTCTTGCATTTTTGTTGTATTTCTATCTAATCAGTTAAGCCCACTAGACACAGTAACCACTTTCCAGTGGTGACCTGGTCACTATCTGGATAAGAAATGTGTTCAGAGTTACAATTTCATGAGTAGAGGTTAAAGGAATCATACCCAGCACAACAGACTGAAGTGCTAAGCATCTGAGGTTCATAACTTAAACTATAGCTAAATTGACAGGAATAATATTTAATTATATTAAATAATAATATTTGTATTGAATGCAAAAAACAAGCCTTTGACATAGATTTCAAGCATTTCAAACATGCCTTACTATTATTGTGAAAGCAATGCCCTCCACAATTTTCATGTATGTAACTTTGTTTACTGTCATCTTGAATTAATTTAATCAGCTCTCAGGTCATTACACCATGGCAATATGCTAAGTTTCAGATTACATGAACAATTTAGCAGCTAATAAATCTGAATGAATATGATGTATTTTTCAACAATGTAAACATTTCACTGTAAAATGGATATACATACAAAATATAACTTCTTTAAAAACTGAAGCTATAATGTGCTGCATAATGCTTAACAGCAGTAATAGCTGTCTCTCCTTTGAAGTGGTTTATGTTGTTTATAATGTGGAAAAGCACAACTATGAGATGAATGCTATCTCTCTTAATTTCTCTCCATTTTTTCTATTCATTTTACCTTATATTTTTGAAAGCTAATGCAGAACACTGAAACTTTTGCATTCTGAGATCACTGTGCAACACTGATGTCTAGTTAAGTAAGAATCAAACTATGGAGCAAGATCTGGTCATATGATATTGGTATTTCCCTATGCTAAGCTAACCCTTCATTTGTTATGCCCAAGGTTCATCCCTGAACTGTGTGGGCATCCTCTCTATCATCTCTTGTTTGTTTTAGTAATATTTACTTTTACTACCATCAGAATTATGTATTTATTTTTTTTTCAAATAAATGCAAATCCTTCTAAACTGATTAATATCAAAATTTCATTCATTGCTGGTAACGAAGATGTCTTCCCTATCAATTAATAGTGTCTTTGCCAATTATCTTTTTGATGTCAGACTGTGTTTCTGTGCAGATTATGGCTGAATTACTCACCCATGGCATGTTTGTTAATGTGGGTAAAGTCAGGAATAAGCTATTCCCAGCATTATTTACTATGGCTTATATTTTATTTTCAAGTTATGTTTTGAAGTTTTTTTTTATATTTTGTTCTGTTTCTTTAGTAGGAAATCTTAAGGAGTGATAGCTTTTCAAAGGTCATCTTATTAAAGAAATATCTAGAAAATATTAATATTTTTGAACTGAGGATGCTGATTTTTTTCATGAGTGACTAAAAACAGACTCACAATGAGTGATGCTACTTTTTTACACAAGAAAATGTTGTTGCTCTTTCTAGCTATGGTGTAATACTTGTATTTTGAATATGTTCCATAGTTCTGTGGAATATCTTTTTTTTTCTTTTTAATGTTTCACATTTATATTGCACACTATGCCATTGGCATTAAACCTTCTCTATTACTAGTCTTTTTGTGTAGTGAAGATTTATGCTATTTTCACATTAAATATACATTTTTATATATGTATAAGTTATTACTATTCCTTAATATTTTTGTAATTGATAATGATATTAACGAGACTGAGCTGAGCGCATTTTTATCAGGAGGTCAAAAAGTAAAAAAAAAATCATTAACCCCCATTTTCCTAGATTTACACAAGGTTGGTGCATTGTGTCAAATGTCACCAGTTCTCAATTTTCAGAGCCACTTTCTTGCTATCTTTGGCAGTCATGTCCACCTGTCTCAGGGCTTATGTTACACAATTTATCCATCTTTTGTCTTGACATTCGTGCTTCCTCTTGCCTTCTTCTGGTCTCTCCCACGTAGGCTTTACTAAATCCTTTTTTCCTTTACTACACATGTAACTGAACCACCATAACCTATTCTGTTTGACCTTCTCTGTAAATAGTGGCTACTTTGGCTTCTGTAATGAGCTCCTCATTTTGTAGTTCTTCAACAGTGCGCATTCAGTGACATCAACTCTGAGGACAGCAAAAGCTGTCTATGGGGTCACTCAACAAGTTGTCTTTGACTCATAAAAGAGTGAGACAGAAGAGTGTAGGGCATATTTCTGAGTAGTGAAGTATGCTACGTGTGGCTTGTAGCAGTGCCATGTCTGAGATTTGTTGTTATTGCAGGCATTGGATAGACCACAGGTAGGTGCAGTGTATCTATTTTTCTAGCATAGCCAGATGCGCATTTCACATTTTGTTGTAGGTGTGCACAAGTTGGTTGCTTAGAGGAGAGACTTATTAAAATAATTGATACATTTAGCAGATTAGGGAGCAGAAAAAAATTCTAGCTGGTGGGAAAATTGTTTTGCTCTGTACATATCATCAAGATTTTGGTTAGTTTTACTATGCATTAATATGTTGATGGATTTTAACATCCAGGTCATTTGATTCTGTGTAATGTAATTGGCAATGCAGCTTTAAAAAATGTGTGTATGGAGAACAATTAAAATTGTGACAAAGTGACAGGACTGTTATGACGTGTTCAGAATTTTGTAACACTGGCCTTTGATATAGTCGGCTGCATGCAAGAGAGTAGCTCATTGTGATATGCGGTATACCCCCCTGTAGTTTTAAATTATCTTCAGTACCCAAGAATCTGATGCTGTCTGTTTCCAGACTTGTATGCAGGACAAAGATTGTCTGCAGTTTAGGAAGGTAGGTCAGGCTGTGGAAGAGAAAATGGGAAAAAAGTTCAAAGATGATTATGCATTTTTCTTTAAAATGAAGGTCCTTGAGATCCATCTTCTTATTTTTTAACTTCCCTGCTACGTTTTTCTTGAATTTTTTTTTCAAGGATTTTTATTGAGAAGATTTAAAAGGCCTTTGGCACTTAGGAATAGGGAATGAAAATGGTTGTTTGACCCTTCGCATCAACTTTCCTGTTTCCTTACTTTTTAAGTACCTCGGCTAAAGAATTACAAAAACAGACCTTTGTTAAGTGCAGCTTTTAGAATCTAAGAGTTAACACCCTCAGGGCAGTTTTGTAGTCTGACATAGCCATTGCATTTGACATTGCAAAACCTCCTTACCTTCCCATTTAAACACATATTTACATTTATATATAGCATCAGTAAACGAGATTTCCTCACTGGGAAAATTTCAGGATAAGGTGTCCTCATATTCATGCACACAGGGAATGTAGCACGTTAACAGTGAAGTGTTGTCAAGCCTCATATAGCAAAAGGCTACTGCAACAGCAGGCTAATGATGAACACACACACACACACACACACACATATGTATATATATATATATATATATATATATATATATATATATATATATATATATATATATATATATTATAAATGGGTGTCGTGCATTAATTTAAATGCAGACAAGTTTGACCATCTTGTGACTGAAAATGTGTAGATAAGATCGAAGGCCACAATGTGCAGTCAGCAATAATGCCGATCTAAAGACAATATGAAGACTGTTTTTGTAATGGTGTTTAATATTTATTTGGGTCTTTTGGGTGGGTTTTATTTAGCTTGTGGCTGGGGTTATGATGTAGAGTTTTGTTTTTGCACTATTTCTGTTAGGGAATCATTGCCTGTGTAGTTCTCACTGTATGCTAATAATGATTTTCTTTTTCAGGGACATTTCTTCCAGCTTTAATTTGGTCCAACAACAAAGATGCTATATTAAGTTTGGAGGAAGTGGGGGCCATAGCAACCACATGAGGGTACATGGGCCTTGCCCCATTCAAAAAACAATGTTGTCTGTTATTTAGCTTTGTGTATGGTTATTGTGCGTTGTTTAATATTTGTATTGTCTGTGGTTTGTGCATAGAGTATTTTGTAAGTTTATTTGCTTTGAAGTATTGCCCTTTTCCCCAGTATAGTTTGATCTCAGAGTTGGTATAGAAGCCCCCCGCTTGGGTGGGTTTCACATGCTTTGATATGTTTGTTTTTTAATGTTGGCCAACTGCCTCCTTTCCCAGATTAACATTTCAGTGATGTAAATACCCCTTATAGTAAGGTATGGGTATTGTCTTCTTAGTTAAGTAAGATTCAATTAAATGGATTTTTGGTCTACTTAAATCGATCCATATATGTGTGTGTGTGTGTGTGTGTGTGTGTGTGTGTGTGTGTGTGTGTGTGTGTGTGTGTGTGTGTGTGTGCGTGTGTGTGTGTTGTGTGTGTGTTATAGCTAAGCTGTTTGTTTACTGAAAGTAGATCGCTGAATGTTCCTATGGTGCTGGTGAAGTACTTTTGACTATGTCAAGTGGGCCAACATTTAGGATGAGAATGTGTGTGTAAGAATTTGTTGGCTAGGGTTAGAGTTTGTGTTTGTTAAAAGGATGGATTTAGTTCTGTGTATACCTGTTTGTATATCTGTTCTTGTTTGTATAATGTGTGCCACTGTCTTGCATACTGGTAATATTAGAGAAAGTGTTTTTCAGGAGGTAATGTGCAGGATTGTGATTCGGGGAGGTGAAGCACCTCTATCCTGCCCATCCTTACTCATGTGTGCTAACCCTAACACTATCTCTGGTCTAACACCAGCCCTGCCCTTTGACAATCCATTTACTAACAATATCACTATTAACATAAAGTATGTGTGATGATACTGTTAGTGGTTTATATATTTTTTTTTCATTTTTTTGTTTGATTGCAAAAGGCAACTTTGTTTTTCATGGAGTATGAATGGCTTGTGTTATTTTCAGTGTTAAAAATTCATTAATGTTTTTCAGGCAAAGAGGGTTTCAGTATGTTTTCTGCAGGTCTTTCCCATTCTGGAGGTTCTGCTTTGGGATTAGCAAATATACACACACACTTGCAATATGAAGCACAAAGCGCAAATCACACCACTAAAGGTTGTTTAAACAAATATAAAATGTATAAGAAAAAAGAATGAAAGTGCCACTTCTTGCTTTCAGATATTTAGATAACTGAGAAACTCTTAGTATAAACAGTTGTTTAGGTAGAAGCTTGGTACCTCTTACAAGAACTGTTGAGCTGTTACAAACACTCTTGATACAAACACTTTAACTGTTGTTTGTATCAAGAGTGTTTCAGCTGCTGTTAACAGCTCAACAGTTTTAGCAAGCTTCAATTTAAACTGCTGTTTCTAACAGCTCAACAGTTATTGTAAGAGCTACCAAGCTTCCACCTAAACTGCTGTTTGTACTAAATGTTTGAGAGCAAGATGTGGCACGTTCATTCTCTTTTCTCTTACACACTTGTAATATGTGTGTGTGTGTGTGTGTGTGTGTGTGTGTGTGTGTGTGTGTGTGTGTGTGTGTGTGTGTGTGTGTGGTGTGCATGTGCGTGTGTGGTGTGTGTGTGTGGTGTGTGCGTGTGCGCGTGTGCGCGTGTGCGTGCGTGGGTGTGTGTGCGTGTGTGCGGTGTGTGTGTGCGGTGTGTGCATGTGTGCGTGTGTGGTGTGTGTGTGTGTGCGTGTGTGCATGTGTGTGTGTGTGTGTAGAGAGAGAGAGCTATAGATATGTATATATCCATACATATAGATATAGTACTTATTTATTTTTGTTTAGCAGGAAAGTCCAAGTGGGATGAAGCCTTTTTTTCAGCAGAGACTGGGGGAAAAGCACTGCAATCATATTATACAAATATCAAAAAGAAAAAGAAATGGAAAAGACTCAGACCTGAGCATATTTCACAATGATTAGAGGTTCAAACAACAGTATAAGTGAATCAGATCTGTAACATTTTATTTTGCAGCTATAGTCGTTTCTATGCAGTTATATGTACATAACAGGGTTTCAGCAGAGAGTAGAGTCAAATGTAGACCACAGTAAGGTTTCACGATGATGAATCTGTGTTTCTGTTAGTTAGCATAACTGTAGAAGTTCAAGATAAGAGGAGCTGAGAGATTAGAGGTGTCAGGCTGATGGCAGACATGGTGGTAGTGATAGAAAAAGTATATGACTGTAGGTTCAAGTATAATCTGTGAGAGCAGAAAGTCTTGGCACAGGCTGTTTGTTGGGTTGGGAAAGGGTGGGTAGTGAGTTAGCAGGACAGATGAGCAAAGGTGGTTTAAGACTGAGGTTATGATTTGTGAAGGGAAAAGAAATACTAGAGTGAGGGTTTAAGTAGGTATAATTTATTTTAACAAGACGTACTGGAGGTTTTTCTTTTTGATACGTTTTAAGTGAAGTGGGAGGGATTTCCACAGCTAGTCGGTGTGCTTTTTTGAAATAAACAATCTGTAAAAAATATCTGCATCAAGTTCCTGGTCTGTGCCTTATTGTCTTTTCCATCTACACAGTGGTCAACGACATTTCTTTGATTTCCACAGCTTGGTGACATGGGGGAGTATAAGCAGTCACCAAAAGCGCTATTAGGTTTGGTTGTCACTAGGAGGGATTTATTACTAGATCACAGTGTTCTACAACTAAGATGTGGTTGCATTAGACTTCATAATGATGGGTATTTGTCTGTCTGGAATATTAGACTGTGCACAGTTAGTAGTTGGGAGAAAGAGAGGTATTGTGACAGTTGTTGCCAATTTAAGTCCTTTAGTTCATTGGCTTGTGTTGGCTGAGAGGTGTTAACTGAGACTATAGCTACCTTGTAATAGCATGAATCTAATTTTGTTCTGAGGATGATCAGATTTGTGAAAATAGGTGCTGCATATAAGAGAGAGGGGGAGTAGATAAGTTATAGCTAAAAACGCTCTAGTATTACCAGTGTGAATTTTTTTGACCCTGTAGAGGTATCCTAAAATGTTATGTTTTTATTGATCCTTATAGGTGTTGGTCATATCTCAGATTGTCATCTAGTAAGACTCCTAGAAGTTTACTTTGAGAGACAGTTTTAATTTTTATGTTTGATGATAAAACATGAAAGGATAGCTTTTGTTCAGAGTAAAGTTTTGTGTTAAACATTAGTTTGATCTTTTTTTGCATTATGGAGTCAAGATTCTGTGGAGGTGAATGCCTACTGTGCGGTGTACTAGAGGTTATGTAGTGCTTGGACTGAGCAGATGGGTGTAGTATCATCTGCATATTGAATTAAGGTTGCTTTTTTGCAGGAGGTGTGCAGTTATTTTAATAAGGATGTTGAAGATAAAGGGCCCTAGGACTCATCCTTCGGGTACCCCAACTGTTACTAGTAGAACAGATAAAAATTCATGTTGACCTTTACAGCTTGCTGCCTGTTTGATAGGTAACTGAAAAAACAGGTAAGGGATGGGTTGCTCAGTTGTAGAAAGGATAGTTGAGAGAGAAGTTTTTGATGTGATACTATATTGAAAGCATTGGAGAGAATGAGGCAGAGGGTTGAAACTAGGCTAGTATTGTTTCTATGATGATTCACTGTATTGGTAAAGTTCAGGAGGGCAGTTGTGAGATGGCCAGGGGAGAGATCATGTTGTGTTTTGAAAAGTAAGTTATAAACTAAAAGGGGTTGCAGGAGTTAGGAGTGGACACATTTTTCTAATATTTTGGACAAAGCTGATAGTATGGCAAAAAGCCTGCAGTTTGCTAGATCAGTAGAGTTTTCGCCTTTGTGTAGGGGAATGATGCAAGATTTCTTACAGACTCACAGGTGTTTATTTATTTATTTTTTATTGTTTTAATATTAGTAGTTTGTTTAAATACTCCAAACTGATGTGGTAAACAAAGTATTTTCCAAATAATGTAATTAAAATTGGCATGTGATTTATGGGTCTAAATCATATCATCAGGCTTACTATTTGTCGAATACCTCTTCATTAAACTTACTTTGTCAAAACCCCTTTTTGTCGAACGATCATTTTAGTGAATATTTTCTTAGGGAAAAAAATGCATGATTGGAGATTTGCCCATTCCCTCACTGTAGTGCAATCTCAGAGTTGGTATATTTATTTATTTAGGGTGGTGTGTGGGTACAGGGCGCAAAGCCCCCCACCTGAGTGGGATTTAAATTTAGTGTTTTTTGTGATGATTGGCAATTGGAATATTGGCTCTTTTCCCTGGGACAATATTCACTAAAATGATCATTCAACAAAAAAGGGATTCTACAAAGTAAGTCTGATAAAGAGGTATTCCATAATTAGTAAGTTTGATGATATGATATAGACCCATGATTTATATGTGGGTTACCCGCATTTGGTAAAGATACCGTATTTCAAATTCTGGTTTCCCAGAAGATCGATTCCAAACACCAGGAATCAAAATGCATAACAAAATAGAAAAAAATAATTGCACGCCTGTCTATCATCCCCTATATATATATATATATATATATATATATATATATATATATATATATCTATATATATATATATATATATATATATATATATATATATATACATATATGTATATACCAACTTCACAGTTATATCACTGTGTATATAAAAGGCAAAACCACTATAAAAGTACACCACTGATTTGCAAAATTGAATACATCATGGTAAAATGCACAGTATAATCAAAAAACAGAATGATGATAAGACAAGGATTAATGACGCATAAGCATGATCTTGTCTATTAGGGTATAAACTGGCTAACTTTACCTGAGTTAATAATAATTACATTTTTTAAGTATCTTCATTCATTTATGTTGGACCTATACAGCACAACATTTCCCAGGATTCGAATAAAAAACAAACAAATATTTATTTATTATTTATTTATTTATTTCCAGTTTGATAACCGGGGAAGTCCACAGGGCTCGAAAGCCCGTTTTCAGTGGAGGCCCGGGGAGAAAAGCTCCATGATAATACAATGAAATAATACATTGCACACAAAAACACAAGCATACATTGATGATAATACATTGTACACAAAAACACAGCAGAAAGACTGTAAACTAATACATTATACACAAAAACACTCTGAGTTCTAATAGCACAATATTTTAACAATTTTTCAAAAATGAAGTACATTAGGCAGTATACATAAGAAAATCTTGTTTTTATGCAACTGTAATGTTAAGTGAAGTAGGAAAGAAAAAGGAAAATATAGAACGAGTTTGAATGCAAGAGCAGGAAAGCATAGGAGAAGCGAAGGAGAAGCAAAAAGTTTAAAGGAGAAGAGAGGTCAGGAGGAAGATAGCAGAAGAACAGATAGAGTAGTGTTGATTTTATGATAGAGTCCAGAAGAACACCTTAAGAAAAAAGGCAAAAAAGATTCAAATGTGAGACTAAGCAAATATACTGAAAACAGTAACAGCAACAGGCTGTTAAAAAATCCGCACAGGAACAGATTCTTCCATAAACATACAGGCTGTTTAACAATCCACTTAGAACAACTAAGAGCTTTCACCAAACAGCATTAGGCTTCTTCAGAGTTGTTCACAGTTATATAAAGACAATTAAATACTGCCTCCTAGAAAATTTTCAGTGAATCATTTAAACCAGCTCGTTCACATGACATAACACAATTAAAGGCACATCATAATGTTTTAATGAATGCTATAAAAAAAATTCCTAAAATCAAATATCCAAACTTAATGTTTAAAAATAAAATACAAAAGAGGCAGTTCAAGCAATTTGATCTTGCCTTATTTTCAAAAAAGGCTTGATAGATATAAAATCTTCAAGCCCTGTGCCATCATGGCATTCAAACGCAACTGCCATTTAGACTCCTTAGTTTTCAATAAAATTTTTACAACAACACCTCTTTCGTTGACTGAAATTTTATCAATCATGAAAAATATAAATTTGTTAAAATCAACACACTTGGTACTATGTATAAATAAGGCATTGTGTACATCTTTATTCTTTATTGCCCACAAATGTTCTCTGATCCTGTCCCACAATCTCCGAGTGTTTTTTCCCCCACATAAAACTCAGGACAGGAAAGGCAAATAACAACATACACCACCATGGAAGAATTACAATTGCATTTACCTGGGCACTGTATAGAAGATTTATAACTAGTTATGGTCACAAAAGGAAGAACAAAAGGAAGTGATGCATAAAAGATCATCTTCCTTTGCCCCAATTTTGAACTTAGACCAGCGGGTGGAAGTTATTAACCAAGTTCAGGGCAAGTCTAATGCCATGGTTATTCAGTACAATGAATATGCTCCCAGCATAGTGGACATTATTAATAAATGTTGGGAACTATGCTATAAAAGGGAAATGCTGTCCAAGTTGGGTCCCAAGCACCAAGTTGTATTTAGCAAGGGGAAGAATATAAAGGACATCTTGGAGAGGCAGGGATGTAAAGGTTCCTACAGGCCATTCGTGTCAAAATGTGGGGCCTGTAGGGTATGTAGGTACATCAGTAATGGTCCTTATGTGACCATAGCTAGTTATGAATCTTCTATAATAATATAATATATATATATATATATATATATATATATATATATATATATATATATATATATATATAATCTTCGATAATAATATAATAATATATAATCTTATGGGGTAGGGTTGCTAGATGGAAGCCTTTTCTTACACAGAAAAATATCCAGGTAATAATATTTATATATATATATGTATATATATATATATATATATATATATATATATATATATATATATATATGGGTCTAGGACACATGCTTGACTAGCATATGTCCGAATCACAAAACATCGAACACACATACACAAAAGCGCTTAACATCGAAAAGTGCTTCTGTGTATGTGCAGTTCAAAAAAAAAATCTACGTTTCTGCAGGGGTCTTTGCCCCCCTGCACCCCCCACACCCCCCATACTTTATTATTCTCACTCCAAGATCACAGTACAGTGGGGAAAAGGGAATTTTCCCTTACCCGCACTGTAGTCTGATCTACAAAACAGGCACACATACACAATGTTTTGTGACTCGAACATATGCTAGTCAAGCATGTGTCTGGATCCCATACATACATATCTATATATATATATATATATATATATATATATATATATATATATATATATATATAAATCTTCTATAATAATATAATAATACATAATCTTATGGGGTAGGGTTGCTAGATGGAAGCCTTTTCTTACACAGAAAAATGTCCAGGGCTGGATAAACATTGCAAACAGTACATCAAGTCTCCCAAAAGCATAATGGACATTGTGTCATGGTCTGATGACACCAAGGTTGAACATTTGGCCCACAATTCCAAGAAGTATGTTTGTCCCAAAACAACACTTTGCATCAACAAATGAACACTATCCCGCCGTGAAGCATGGATGTGGCAGTATCATGCTGTGGGGTTGCTTTTCATAAGCTGGAACTAGGCCTCTAGTCAAGGTGGAGGGAATTATGAACATTTCCAAATACCAATCACTTTTGTTCCCAAACCTTCAGTCATCTGTTAGAAAGCTGAAGATGAAGAGGGATTTTACCTATCAACATGCCGATTACCCCAAGCATACATCCAAATCGACAAAGGAATGGCTTCACTAGATGAAAATTACAGTTTGGGAATGTGCCAGCCAGTGGCCAGACCTACATTCAGTAGAAAATCTGTTGGTTGCCCTGAATGGGGCTGTGCACAAGAGATGCCCTCACAAATTGACATATTTGTAGCACTGTTGCAAGGAAGACTGGGCAACTACTACTAATATATGCCATGATGATAGACTCCAACCTAAGATGACTGAATGCTGTCATTATCTCAACAGGTGCTTCCACAAAGTATTTGTTTAAGGGTGTGCACACTCATGCAACTAGCTTATTGTACTGATTTTAATTTGCATGTTTTCCCATAACAGATTGTTATGTTTTCAATGGAATTGTACAAGCTATAGGTCACATTAAAGGTGGGAATTGTTTTGAAATGAGTTATTGTGGTGTCATTTTACGATAGCACAAAGAACAGGTATTGTAACAGGGGTGTGTACATTTATATAGCCACTGTAACTGTATGGACTCAGCAATACCTGACCTGTAAAACCCGCCTCCAACAAGGTATAGTAACCCCCTTTGGTGGACTGCAGCAATACAAAAAACACATAATAGGTTGCTATATTGGCTGTACAGGGCCACATAGGTGCAGGCAACAACTTGGAAGCATGTCCAAATTTATCTGAAAAAGCATGTAAAGTCACAGGTGCCTCCCTGTAAGGCTAACCATGGCTACAAATCAAACATATCGACAATGCCAAGGCCAGTCACAAGGTTGTCTCCACATATGTTATCAGTCTCAAAGGCAACAACACAATTCACCCCTTACTGGTGGTAAATCACACCTCATACACACAATCCAATGGCTATAGGCAACCTGCATCAGACAGGTTAGGTGTGAACATTACCTCCCTGCCCCCCCATCCATATAGGGAGATATGTACATCAACTGCACCCCTCCCCTCATCAGTGGTGAGCAGGTACATATTACCTACTGAAAGGCAACAACAAGTCTCCATGGGGCCTGATAACATCCCTGTCTACAGCCTACATGAACTCAGGCATGAGCTCATAGTTCCATCACACACTGTAGTCAAACAGAGCCTCAGCGACATCCACATCCCTATCACATGGAAGATGGCCACTGTCATCCCTCTACACAGAAATTAATGGAGAATAGTGGTTTATACAATTAACTGTCCATCATTGGGGGAAATATGATACATCAGGGCCAGGAGTGCAATGCCAGCTAATATTGCCCTGATCGATTGCAAGGGTATGGTGTAGTTGTGAGTGTTGGCAACAAATATCCACTATACTGTTGACAACTGTATAAGATGCTATGATGTGTTTCACTGTTTATGTCTTCCAGGTGGGATGCAGCACCCAAGAAGCCCACCCTACTCAGAGGCTGAAACAGCTGAAATCATGGAAAGCATTGTCCAGAACTATGCTGTAATGCTTGGCCTTGGGAAAGAGCATCTGCAGGAGCAGGCAGCCCTGTAGAATTACCTAGTACACAGGGTAAATGATGATGGCCTGCACACATGAACTTATGAGCAGGTCCAGCATCGTGCAACTGACCTCAGACATAATGCACAGTTTACACACCCCTGTCAAGATGCCAAGTGTTTCCTGATATATACAATGAGAGACCACAATATTACATTCCACACCTTTTCCAACCTGTAATGTGATCGTAACATGAACAATTAACTTGTAAAACCTAACAATATGTTAGGCCACCAAATATGGTACAAACCTTACAATACGCTGGATGTATATGTGTGCACACCCTCCAAATAACATATTGTATGAGCAGCTTGTGATGTACTGACAGCATTCACTCTGCTTGGGTACACACCTGCCATCAATTACAGGGACTCAATGTAACAACAAATAACAGTCCACTATCAGAGTGGTGTATTTATGACATTTGCTCAATTGCCTGTACCAGAAGCACCCATGGCTTGCACACATCTTACAAAGCATCATAGGGATCTCATATTTGAAAGGTATCTGTCAGGAGTAGGGTACAACAAAATTACCAAAGCATTGCATATACCATGGAACACAGTGGAGAGAGTCATCGAAAGGTAGATTAAATATGGGACAACACTAGGCTTACCACCTGTCCCACTTCGTGAGGGACAGTCACTCTTTTGGCAGTTGTGTCCTAACAAAAACTATTAAAATGGCAAATGTCCTGAGATTGTAGGACATAATTATGTCCTATATTTTATGTAATAGTTGCATAAAACAGTTATTCTGTATCTAAATACCTAAATGTTATAAGAAACAAAATAAGCAACTAAAATGCTACAAGAATAAGCTATTATTTAGGCAAAAAAGTTAAGTTCTATCCTTTGTACTGACCATGGGTATGTGTTGGTCTGTAAAATCTGATGTTTGTCCCGAAAATGTCCCACTTTGGCCATTTAAAAAAGTGGCAACCCTAGACAACAGTGCTGTTGAAAAGAACCAGATGTCCTTCGAAAACAGATAAAAAGACATGTTGAGAACTGGTCAGGGAGGCTGCCAGGAGACATGCAGCAACACTGAGGGACTTGCAGGACTCTCTGGCAAGTACTGGTTGTGTAGTACATGTGGCAGCAATCGCCTGGATTCTGAATAAGTCTGGCCTATGGGTTAGGGTCAGTAGATAGAAGTATTTACCCACACCAAATACCATGCAGGGCTGTGTTCAAGTAGCAAAACATAATATCAAGTCTCCCAAAGGCATGTGTTGAAATGTGCAATGGTATAATGAGACCAAGGTTCAAACATACAGCCACTATCCCTAAAGCCACATGTGGTGCTCGAGTAAAACCTCACTTCACCTGACGACCACCATCCACATGTTGAAGCTCACTGGTGGCAGTGCCCTGCTTTGGGGTTGCTGTTCATTAGCTGAAGCTAGGCCTGTAGGCACGGTGGAGGGAATTATGAACATTTCAAATAACACTCACGTGTGAGCCAAAGCCATCAAGCATCTGCAAGACGGCTGAGGATGGAGAGGGGTTTCAGCTTCCAACATGACAATGACCTGTAGCATACATTCAAAGCTATCTAAGAATGGATCCACCTGAATACAATAAAGGGTATGCATTGGGCCAGTCAAACACCACACTTAACACTGATAGTAATCCCCCAGTGTGACCTCCAATATCTGTGGACATGAACTGCCCTTGCCAGCTGACAGAGTTGGGGGACCTTTGCAGGGAAGACTGTCCAAATAATGCCAAGTCAAGATGTGCCATGCTGATACTCCCCTTCCCAGGAAGAGTGACTGCTGTAGTTCACTTAATAGGTGTTTCAAAAAAGCACTGGTTTAAGGGTGTCCACACTTATGTAACCACCATCTCATACACATCTCACTCAGTATATTTCAAAACTAACACATTTGTTTGTTGATTGGATTGCACAGGTCATATGTCACATTTATGGTGGGTAATGTTTTTGAATGCAGTATTGTGGTCTCATTTTATATGATACAAGAGCCTGCCATGTTAACATGTGTACACGTATCATATCCTTGTTAAGCTTAGAAGGTTGTTGGTGTAACAGGATTTGTTTGAACACACATTCACTGCTGGTGATGAGGTTGGCAAATCAAATGTATGCCATTAATTAATCCCAGTTATGTGTTAGACAAATGCATAGGGGTAGTGAGGAACAGAGCAAGCATATGTGCCCGACATCTACACATTCTTCAATGATTTGTACAGTTGTGAGGTATTGTCTATGTTAGTTGCCATTGTGCTATACAGGTGAACAGCAATAATGTCTACATGTGTGCAGTATGTTCTAGAGGAATGGATGTCACCTACTAACAGTACTCATGCATCCCTGAGATGTATATTGTTAATAACAAGGATTGAGAATGACTGCAATGCATGATGATGAGGGCTGAGTGTCATGCATGTCACTTTTTGGTAATGTGAGGTCTGTGTAATAGCTGTATGCCACCTCATCTGTAAGTGTCTGTGTACATGCCTGTGTGCGTGGCAGCCAACCATAATGTACGGTAATAATGTACATTTATTGTCTTCCCCTCACAAGTGGCAATGGGAGTCGGGGTCCCTCCCACTTGGGAAATGATGTCAATGTCTGTGCAGACTCTGACAATGATGATAGCCATAGTGAGGTACAGATGGGGTTGTCAGGTGCTGAATCTTTGCCATTGGTTGGCATCCCACTGTTGTCCACCCCATCCCCGCACACAGTCATAATGCCCACACATACCTCATCAACACTGGCCATAGATACTGAACAGTTGGCTGGTGGTCGTATGTGACAGGCAATTGTGGTGACTATGGCAAGTGTATTTGTAGACATCAGCCATAGTCAGATAACAGGTGAGGTCCCAGACAGGCGGACGGGCAGGGGTGCTCAAAGGGGGACTGCTACCTGTCACAACCCTGTCACAAGTGCCACAGCAAGTGTCACCAGATGCATGTTTCAGACCATCATAGAGACACAGGCACATAGTGAACATAACACCAGACAGCTTCTCAAGGTCGTGAATGCCACTGTTCCTGCTATGTGTGACAACTTCCATGATGATGCTGATGCCCACCATTATTGTGCTGAGGTCATGGGTAGATGGTTGGGTTAAATGGTGGGAATTCTTGACAGTGGAATGTCAATCCTTTAATGTGGAGTGTCTGTGATAGAGCATGTATTGGGAGTTGTCCGTCAGCCACGTGGACATAGGACAGCAGCACAAACAGCTGAGGCTCCATGTGGCCATGCATCTTCTCACTCCCATAGTGGCAGTACCAGCAGCATGACTTTACAGTTGGGTCACTGTCCATGCCACAGTGCAGCAGGCCATGGGCACATGGTCCTGGCCAGTCTCAACAGGGATGCGGATCCAGCAGACAGCAGTCATCATTGGGGAGTAGTACTGCATCTGGCCTTTTGCCTGGTCATGTCAGTGGGTCCCCTGGCAGGCTCAGTTCCCATGTCCATGGCCAGCGATGGTGAACTGCCCACCCTGCCACGTAAGATCCACAGCTGTCCAACATAACCCTGTGTAGGGCAACCTCATGGTGTGACTGTGTACATCCATATACACACATATCACCATCGCAGCCAGGTTACCTCCAGACTTACACACACCACCTCTAGACAGCCCATTTAATGAACAACCCCCAAACACACGCACATAATGTCAGCCAAATGGCTCACCTAGGCCTCTGGCAAACCCACACCACACCCTGTGCATATGATGATACCTATGCCACATCCCTGTCATCCATACCATTGATGCAGGGACATGCTAGAATGGTTCTGATGCACTGGGTGAATTTAGTACAGTTTAGCAATGTAATGCTATGCAAAGTGTTGGCAGCTAGCATGTTTAATTGTTACACGTCAGAGTGTGTAGCTGTCCAGCCATGATGCATTATTGTTGTTATCAATGCTGACTGAATGTGGTCTCCATAATGTATTCTGTTTGTCTTCTAGGTGTCTGTGTGTCAGCAGTATGTGGCCCTGCAGACATTATCTATAAGGGGTACGACAGTGTGGTAATACATTTAGTGTGTCATATCCAGGGTGAAGCTGTACACACTTAACAGGTCTGTATAACAGTTTTTGCATGTGCCATGTAGCTTATGGGGCTGAGGGGTGTATACAGGTAAGTGTATGTTGGCTGACTTCAGCAGCTATTGTACAGTGGACAATGGTAAGTGTAGTGGGTGAAACACACCTCAGATTTGTAAATCCCACACAATCAGAAGGCATCGTGTTGACCCAACACACAGAGAATACTGCTCACACACACACACACACACACACACACACACACACACACACACACAGACACACACACACACACACACACACACACACACACACACACACACACACACACACACACACACACACACACACACACACAAAATTGCCAGTGTTGGGTTTTAAATCCCTACTCATTTAGTTTTTGGTAGTACCGTATTATGCAGTTATCACTGGTGGCACAGAGCTTATAGTGTGTTGAGTTTCCAAAGTACATGTATAGTGAGTAACATCACATGCCCTTGTAAGCTATGGCAACGGGTGATGTAGTGAGTGTGACAGGTTTCATACTAATGTCATGCACGAGTGTACACACTCCCAAACACTGCTATACACACCAGTGCACCCCCACAAGTTTGCCATTACTGTGATTAAGACCCCTGCCTCTCTAGCTGATCATTCCATACTGTTACATAGCTGTTGCACACAGCACAAAGCTTATAGGTCTGCAGAGTGTGTACAGATACTTCTACGATTGATGTAAAAAGTGGCCCTCGTAGAGTGGAACATAGGACATATGCTGGGAGTACAATGGCCTACAATTGTAATACATGGCCAATCAATGGATATATTTCTCACTCATACACAAACACACAGGATACTGGTCTTACACACACACACACACACACACACACACACACGCACACACACACACACACACACACACACACACACACACACTTGCCAGTACTGAGATTCATAGGATCAGGTATTCATAGCAGTGTACCAAGCTAATGGGCATGGAGCCACGACAAGCCTAGCCCATGGGAGTACTCTGGCATCATGCAACCTGACATTTTTTACAGTGTGTCTATCAACTATTGCCACTTGAGTGATGGCCAGGGTGACAGTTAAATTCCCCATCCACTCATCCAGATTTCTCTTGAAGAGGGCCATTGAGGTGCACTGACATGAATGCAACATATATTGCATAACATGTCCACTCACTGGGTTATGTACCTGCCCCCCAGCATGTTTTGTTGATTGTGGTAATGAGGTTGAAGTATCCATGGCATGTGGTGCATACAGATCAGAGTTTCACTAGATATGGCATTCCTAACACAGCTAGCCAGACATGGCATTGTCAGTCAAGCAGGGATTGCCTGTAAGTAGCCAAGATGTGTTCAGGAACAACAGGAGATATTGCACTCTGTCCATATAGGCAGTTGTTTAAAGGCTAGGGTCCTATTTCTGAGGTACACTTGCAGCCTGCACAGTTGTTGCAAGTGTCTAGTGAGCTACATGGCAAATGGGCCATTGTACCTGCTGGCTGGCCTAATGAGCAGAGAGTAGAGGGAGACATTGACCTCTTCCTTACTTGATGACACACCTAGTTATGAGATGTGCCACATAGAAGTTATTTATGTCCACAGTAGCAATTTGGTGGCCATAAGAGAGGTCACTGTCAGCCTGTGTTCTCAGGCCTCTTATAAGGACTTCTGTGTCCATTGGACTACCAGCAATGTGTTAATTCATGGAAACCACGTTGATTCCACATGGGATAGTGACACATTTCTTTCCATTCAGCCTAAGGCCAGTGTTCTGACAAAAGTTGGATGTCTCAGTGGGGCCTTTATGCAAGATGTTAACATGATATGGGGATGTACATATAGCACACACCTTGCAATTGTCTGTGAACATTGTCAGCCAGGGTCACTTTGTGTTGTTCTGAATGTCAAAGGCATACATGACAAATATGAGGTGACCCATGACCAGACCGTGTGGTAACTCACTCATGAATGGTTGGCAATCTGACCTGGAGTCTGCCACCTTCACACTGTGGGTCCCATGCATGAACCAGTTTGCAAGCCTCCTAGTGACATGGGGGTTGATGCCTAGATGGGTGAGTTTGTCTATGATTCTTGAGTGGGGAATGGTGTCCCAGGATTAGAAGACCCGCCTATCTTGTTTTTGTGTTCATACTGTTACATAGTTATTTCATATGGCACACAGGTTATAGGGCTGCAGAGTGTCCATAGCTACCAGTACAGTGGTTGACAACAGTGGGCCCTGTACAGTGGACCTTTGGATGTGTACTGGGTGTGAAAAGTTTGCCAAACCCATCCCCCCAATGGATATGGTCCACAATAAAACACACACACACACACACACACACACACACACACACACACACACACACACACACACACACACACACACACACACACACAAACACACACATGCCAGTATTGAGATTAGAACTCCTACCTATCTTTTTATGTCTACTATAGTGTTACGCAGTTATCAGACATGCCACAGAGCTTATACAATTACACCTACTCCAAAGGTACTTCTAAGGTGAATGACATCAACAGGACTAGTAAATTAGGGTGAGGGGAAATGTAAAGGATGGTACACAGCTCAAAATGGTATAACCCACACAGTATATGATTCTCACACAAACACTCACACAAACAGTTACCAGTACTGGGATTAGAACTCCTGCCTACCTAGTTACCTATCTTGTTATTTCTATTATAGTGTTACACAGTTATCAGATGCAACATGGAGCTTATTCAATATTACCTGGTCCAAAGGTCCAAAGAGGTTTTACACAACTCAAAATGGTATAACTCACTCATGATGATTCACACACACACACACACACACACACACACACACACACACACACACACACACACACACACACACACAGTTGCCTGTACTGGAATTAGAACTCATGCCTATCTAGTTATTTCTACTATAGTGTTACTCAGTTATCAGATAAGCCATGGAGCTTATACAATTTCACCTAGTCCAAAGGTATTTCTAAGGTGAATGACATCAAAAGGACTACTAAATTGGTGTGAGGGGAAGTCTAAAGGGTGGCACACAACTCAAAATGGTATAACCCACATAGTATATGATTCACACACACACACACACACACACACACACACACACACACACACACACACACACACACACACACAAGCAGTTGCCAGTATTGAGATTAGTATTCCTACCTATCTGTTTATGTCTACTATAGTGTTACACAGTTATCAGATGCGCCATGGAGCTTATACAATTTCACATAGTCCAAAGGTACTTCTAAGGTGAATAACATCAACAGGGCTATTAAATTGGGGCGAGGGGAAGACTAAAGGGTGGTACACAACTCAGAATGGTATAACCCACACAGTATTTGATTCTCACACAAACACACACAAACACAAACAGTTGCCAGTACTGGGATTAGAACTCCTGGCTATCTAGTTACCTATCTAGTTATTTCTATTATAGTGTTATGCAATTATCAGATGCAACATGGAACTTATACAATTTCACCTGGTCCAAAGGTACTTCTAATGCGAATGTCATCAACAAGACTACTACATTGGGGTGATGGGAAGTCTAAGGGGTTTTACACAACTTAAAATGTTATAACTCACCCAGTATATGATTTACACACAAACAGTTGCCAGTACCAGGATTAGAACTCCTACCTATCTAGTTATTTCTACTATAGTGTTATGCAGTTATCAGACATGCCATGGAGCTTATACAATTTCACCTAGTCCAAAGGACTTCTAAGGTGAATGAAATTAACAGGACTACTAAATTGGGGTGAGGGGAAGTCTAAAGGGTGCTACACAACTCAAAATGGTATAACCCACACAGTATATGATTCACTCACACACACACACACACACACACACACACACACACACACACACACACACACACACACACACACACACACACACACAAAAACACTTGCCAGTATTGATATTAGAAACCCTGCCTATCTAGGTATTTGAACTACAGTGTTACACAGTTACCGCATGCATTAGAGAGCTTACTGGACTAACCACTGGACAAAGTTGCTGATAACTGCACAACTGAGGTAAAGTATTACAAGTAGCAGAAAGTCTGCCTTCAGTTTTTCCCTTATATCGTGCTAGTTCTTTCTGTCTTGCACTTCAAATGTATCAGTAAGTGTAGCACACCTGGGAGCCATCAGCAGTACTCGTTCATCACAGAATTAGCCCCAGTACTTAGTAGTTATGACCACCCCTCCTGGTATGATTGAAGTGCAGTTTTCTGTGCTTTCGCCCATTAACCTGGTGCACTTATCCATTCTGAGGCACTATTGTAACTGCCTCATGTACACAGACAACCTTCTCCTCTAAACTCAACATTCAGACCTGTGAGAGTTACCCCTATATCATCAAATGTGGAAATATGCACTCTCCAATGAAGACTGCACTAGCTGGTCAAGAGGATAAGGTCAACACCTGCACCACACCATGGTGAACATATTGCTCACCACCACACCCACTATGACAGCCCTGACATACACTGAAAAACCACACACACACCTTCACAGAAGAACTCAATGAACATTTACCAAACAGCACAGACCAGCAAGACAGACACCCACTCAGACACCATAACACAGAACATGCCAAAGGACACATATTTCACCTACACAGTATGCCCCTCAACCTAAGCCTCTAAGGCTATCCACCTTGCACAATACAGTAATCATGGGTAACTCAATACTGAGGCACAACAGAGGTCCCACTCACTATGTTGATTATTGAGGAGGTAACAGCCAGCTGTCTATTACATGCCAACATTCAACACATGACACATCCAGTCAGGGCCCTCCACAACTGCAAGTATCATTCTGTCATCATCCATGTGGGTGTGAATGATTTGGGACACACCTCCTGGACTACACGAGAAGAGACATGGCTGAACTCTTGGATTATGTGGTCCAGGCAAGTGTGACAGTAGCCCTGAGCAGTATACTACCATCACCCAGGATGATGCTGCAGTACTATCAACAAATGATTGACTGCAACATTGGCTTGCATGTTGTGTGTCATTCTCAGGGGATCCAGTATCTCTTTGCTTGGGATAACATAATTGACAGACCTCAATGCCTTGCAGGAGATGGCCTGCATCTGTCACCCCTGGGTTTCCAGGTACTAGCTAAGTGTCTTGCCACCCCTATAGTGCCTTATTAGGCAGTGTTAAAAATAAAATTACCACCGTAACAGCTAGAAATGTATGCAGTCTGAGAGTCATGCTGCTCAACAGTAGACATCTAATTGTCAAGATGCAGTCACTCAAAGCACTCCTCAAAGTGGAAGACATTGACATTTGTGCTGTAATGGAAACCTGGTTCACAGCAGCTGACAGCAGCCCTGCACTAACCGGCTATGACACATTCATTTGTCAGCCCAAAAACATGGACTGCACATCCACAGGTGGTGGTGTCTCTATATTCATAATGGATATGCACACCTCCAGACTAGTATCCCAGCATAATGCATCTGAGATGCATTGGGTACAACTGACTTTGGGTAATAGTGCAATCCAGTTCATAGCCTGCTATGGGTCCCAATCTATGTCCCTAGACTGTCAATCTACATTCCCCAACACCCTGGAATCTATGAAGGTCCAACACAACACTGACATAGTAGGAGACTTCAGCTACCCCTCCATCAGCTGGGAAAAGTAGTGAAGCACCAATACACTATCCCAATGCTTCCTGGAATTCATCAGTTCCAATACCCTGGACCGGCTCATACTGACCCCCAGTAGAGGATGCAACAACCTTGACCTGTGTTGATTACTTACAAATGGGAATGTTGCTTGACCACAGTTGTCAGTCACTACCTGGTAAGATTCTAACATAATGTAATCAACATGGAACTCAATGTCTCACTCACACCCCCCACAAAGGTAACCGCCTTGAAAAACCTCTCCAAACCTGATTTTGGAGTCATAAAAACAGGGGTGGATGACTTCACTGCACCCATGCCAATGGAAAATAGCTGCATGACTGTCGAATCATACACATATGCTCTGTACAAACATGTAAATGAATGCATGATACTACCCATAGACAAATGAACCAAGACACTGTCCTCCAAACACTGGAAGCCATTGTGATGGTCTCCTGCCATTCCTAAAGTGTACAACAGAAGGAGGACACTGTTGCAGAAAAATGTGGTGTCCCAAGACTGGGGAACCCCCTTATTAGCATCAACCACAACTTGAGATCCCTCATGGAATCATCTACAGGCAGCTATGAAGGCAGAATTGCAGCAGAGACTGACAACAATCACAACAGCCTTTGATAGTTATATCAACAACCTCCACAGCAATACCCACATGTGCTGTGAGTTACTACACAATGCTAACTCCTGTCCAGAGACAACAGATATTTGCAACAGTCTTGCCAACACATTCAGTGCCAGCTTTACCCCTCTCCCCCCCCCAAGGGAACCATCACAATGGCAGATGAATGCCAGGCACCCAGCATTACTGCAGACCAGGTTTAACCTGCATTGTCCACATGCAAGAATACAGCTTCCATGGGACACAAACATATCTGTGGCCATGTTCTACATGATATACAAAGAGACCTGGCACCACATCTGTGTGCCCTGTTCAGTCACAGCCTCCCTTCAGGCTTTTTTCCTCCAAAATGGCACACTGCTACAGTCATCCCTCTCCATAAGGGGATAGCATCTAAAGACCCAGGGGATTATTGGCCCATTAGTCTGATGAGTCTACTATGTACAGGTATGGACCGCATCATCAGGGACCTGATTGACCAAGATATAGGTGATCTCCTAACTCTGGACACCACACAGTTTGGCTTTGTGAATAGCAGATCATGCCTGCTCAACCTGGTTGATTTCTTTGAGTGAGTCACCAGGGCTGCGTATGATAGTAAGGCACTGCATACAGCCTACCTTGATCAAGCCAAGGCTTTTAATACCATTCCTCAGGCAAGAATTATTGATAAACCCACCAAACTAGGCATCAACCCTATATCATTGGGTGGGTTGCATACTGGTTCACAGAACACACAGTGTGATAGTGGCAAACTCCAAGTCAGACTGACAAGCAGTCACAAGTGGAGTCTACAGGGATCAGTACTGGGTAGTGTCCTGTCCAGCATCTACTTCTCAGGAGTCCAGCCCAACACAGAGGAACTCTGACTGACCATGTTCACAGAGGACTGCAAGCTGGGAGCTATAATTAACTCCAGAAGGGATGCAGACATCCTATGGAAAAGCCTCACTGAGACCAGTGAGTGATGTGGAAACTATGACCAGAAGCTTAACACCACAAAATGCATCATCATCCCCTTAGGTAAAACACTCAGTTCCTAGTAAGTAACACATTGACCCCTTTCAATCCATCTTGCTGTTTTAAAAATAGTAACTCTCCACTAAACCTTAACTTTTTAAACAGGTAAAACTCAAGTTACCTACTTTCACATCTAACTTCTCTAGTGCACACTGCAGAGTGCATTCTTTTCAATCTTACCTTTAAGCATCCCTGTGACTAGCACTTTCTCTAATACCTGCTGGAAAGCACTAGGAAGCCTTAAACTCATACAAACACTGAACTCTCCTTGTTAACAAGGAGAAATTAATAGTAGGCACTAAATAGCCTATAATTGCAAAGTACCTTGCTAAGGAAACAGCTCCTATACTTTACAAAGAAAAAAAAAGCCCCAAACCAGGCATGTCCAAGGGTCAGCTTCTGGTGATTTCTCCTGTCCACCTGGTGAATCTGGGCATACTGGGGCAATGCAGCAATTGCCTCATGTACACAGACAACCCTCTCCTCCTACCACCCAACACTACAACCTGTGAGAGATGCACTTACATAGCCAAAATGGAAGCAAATCTCTCTCCACCCAAGATTGTGCTAAACAGTCAAGAGGAGAAGGTTAACATCCACACTACACCTCAAGCAACACATAGCCCTTCTAAACCCACACCACCAACACCCACATATAGCAACACTAAATCCACATATGCAGAGGCCCTTAACTGTAACCTGTCCAAGCAACAAAGACCTCTGAAGCTGAAACGCAAACAAACACCAATCACAACCAATGTGTCACATAGTTCACAACACCAGTGTGCCACCCAGCAACAGCCCCTAAGGCAAGACAATGTACCTAACACTTTAGTCATAGGTGACTCTATAGTCCGGCACACTGATGTCCCTCTCACCAGGTTGAATAAGGAGAAAATTACAGTCAGCTGCCTGTCGGGTGCCAGGATCCGCCACATAACACATGCACTCAAGTCACTCCACAACAAGTACAAATATGACTCTGTCATTGTCCATGTTGGAGTGAATGACCTGAGATGTACCTCCCTGGACTACATGAAAAGAGACATGGAAGAGCTCTCGGATCATGTGGCCCAGGCAGGTATGACCCTAGCCCTGAGTAGCATCCTGCCTTCGCCCAGAATGATACCACAATATAAGGATAAAATGATTGACTTCAACAATTGGCTAAGCTTATGGTGTCATTCAAAGGGGATCCAGTATCTGTCTGCCTGGAATGACATGATTGACAGACCACAATGCTTTGCCAGAGATGGTCTGCACCTGTCGCCCCTGGGATTCAGGTTACTGGCTAAGGCTCTTGCCACCCCTATAGTGCCTTTTTAGGCAAACTTCAAAGGACAAAACCACCACCGTAACAGGTACAAGCATGCAAAATCTGAAGGTAATGCTACTCAATGCTAGAAGTCTAAACCTCAAAATGCACTCTCGAGGCACTCCTAAAAATGGAGAACATCGATATCTGTGCAGTAACTGAGACCTGGTTCAAGGCTCCAGAGAGCACCCCTGCAATACCAGGCTACAACTCTTACCACACTTTTCGCCACCAAACCAGGACCAAACACTAAAGGTGGAGGAGTGTCAATATTCACCAAGGATATTCACACCACCAGGCAAGTTGGCCAACACAATGTGTCTGAAATTCTCCAAGTGCAACTAACACTAGGTAAGACTGCAATCCAAATTGCAGCTTGCTACAGATCCCCCACCATACCCCAAGATTCTCACTACACCTTTCTAAACATACTGGAAAATATTAAGATAGAACCAAACACCCTAATACTGGGTGATTTTAACTACCCTGCCATTAACTGGGAAAACTACTCATGTCCCAACACCTTTGCGCAACGGTTCTTGGAATTCATAAATTGCAACGCCCTGGATCAACTAATCCATAGTCCCACCAGGGGCTCCTATATCCTAGACCTGGTCATTACCAACATGGGAAATCAATGCTCCATACCTATGGTCACCCCCTCGTTAGTCAGGTCTGACCATAAGCTAATCACCCTTAACATCCACATCCCACCTCCACCCCCCAGTAAAGAAATCACCATAAAAAACTTCTCCAAAGCCAACTTCATGCTACTCAAGTCAGAAGTGACAAACTTCATGACATCCATGCAGACGGGAACTGAAAGTTCAACTGCTGAATCCTACACTAAGGCACTGTACGAGCACATCCACTCATGCATGAATCGTGCCATCCCAAATAGAACCAAAATGATCTCATCCAAAAAAAGTAAGCCAATCTGGTGGTCCCCTGCCATAAACAAACTTTACAACAAAAGGAAGAAACATTTGCAGAAAAGAGGAAAATCCCAGGATGCAAAAAACTCCCTTACTAGCCTCAGTAAGAAACTGAGATGCCTCATAAAATCCTCCAAAGCTAGTTACGAAAATAAAATTGCCGAAGATTCCAAAGACAACCACAGAGCATTCTATAACTATGTCAAGAATCTAAATGGCAATGCTCAGATCTGCACTGAGCTAAAACAGAATTGCATTAAATATACTGATCCGAAGGATATTGCCAATATCCTGGCAGATCGATTCACCCCCCTCTCACCCCCTAAATGGCCCATCTCAATACCGGAAGACTGCCAAATTCCAGTAATAACGGCCACACAGGTACAAAACGCACTCTCTAAAGCCAAGAATACAGCATCCATGGGACCAGATGACATCCCGGGCTGTGTGCTACGTGAACTACAATATGAACTGGCACCTCACCTAAGTGTCATGTTTAATCATAGCCTCACCTCAGGTTTCGTGCCCACTGAGTGGCGCAGAGCTACAGTTATCCCAATCCACAAGGGGGGATCCACCTTGGATCCCAGAAGCTACCGTCCCATCAGTCTGGCAAGCCTTATCTGCAAGGCCATGGAGCGTATTATCATGGAACTTATAAACAAAGACATTGGCAACCTTCAAACACTGGATCCCACCCAGTTTAGGTTTGTGAAGGGCCGATCTTGTCTCCTGAACCTGATTGACTTCTTTGAATCAGTCTCCAGAGCCATGGACAAGGGTAAGGTGGTCCACACAGTCTATCTAGACCTTGCCAAGGCCTTTGACACCACCCCCCACTCTGGAATCATAGATAAACTTACTAAGTTAGGCATTAATCCCTATGTCACCCAATGGGTTGCTAAATGGCTTACTGATAGAACCCACACTGTAAAAGTAGCCGACTCCAAATCCAGCTCCAGACAAGTGACAAGTGGAGTACCTCAGGGTTCAGTCCTGGGGCCGCTCTTGTTTGGCATCTATTTCTCTGAAGTACAGGTCAACACTAAGGGATTCTGGCTAACAAAGTTTGCAGATGACTGCAAACTGGGAGCCATTATTGAATCCCCAAATTATGTGGATACTCTACAAAAGGGCCTTACAGAAACAGATGCTTGGTGCCAGAGCCATGGGCTCAAGCGCAATGCCAAGAAATGTATTGTTATCCCCTTTGGGAAAAAACATGTATCCATGAATTACCATATAGGTGGCAGTACACTAAACACAGAAAGTGTGATAAGAGACTTAGGGACACAGGTGGACAGTGGTCTCACCTTCGATAACCACATCGCCACAACAGTCAGGAAATCCTTCTATGTGGCACACCTCATCACGAAGGGCTTTTCATCCAGAAAAAAGGAGGTCATTGTCCCACTGTACTCATCCCTCATTAGACCCATTATAGAATACAACGCCCCATTTAGTATGTACCTCTCAAGACATCTGCAACAACTGGAAAGGCCTTAGAAATACCTCATTAAAAGAATCACAGGCCTAAAGCAGATGCCCTATGCTGACCGCCTTAAAAAACTCCAGCTATACTCTGTCGCGTATCGTCTACTCAGAGGAGATCTCTGCTTAACATACAAGGCCATGTCAAACCCAGAGCTGTTGGACATGCTACACTTAAAGAAATCCCAATCCCTCAGAGCTACACGCTCCAGGGATCTAAACATTGTCATCACAATAAACAAAACATGCTGGAGGGATAGGTTCCTGACCCAGAGACTCCCCAGACTCTGGAATAGATTGCCCATATTTGTCAAGCAAAGTGCCTCTTTGGACCTCTTCAAGAGGAACCTTGACGATTGGATGGGAGAAAGGAAATTCACCCCAGGGATCACGTCAGTCTCCCTGCTAGACAGGGGTCCAGGAAAGTAAATAATGTGGAAAGAAATAGCCAGGGAATTGTTATGGCTAGGCTTGTATAGGCCCTAGGGCTGATAGCCTAGTACCAACCTATGAACCTATGAACCTATGATAGGAACCCAATGAACAATGTACGCATTAAAAAGCTTGTTACAGCTACATATTGTACTTATTTTACTGCTTGTACTTTAACAAAGTTGTTTTTGTGTTTAAATTACATGTTTAACTGTTGTAGGCTACACACTCAAGTTTGATAGCCATTTCTGTGCATTTAAAGGTTTTTTTTTTATTGTATCTGCTTTATTTTCTGTAAAATAAAAAATACTTGTTTTCCTGCCTTTCTAAGCTAGTATGTCCAGTTTTCAGGTTAGTGCTGAATTCAAGACTGTGTTACAAGTTTCTGTGTTTGCCCATACCTTACTTGGATAGAAGAAAGTTTCTCTGTTCACCTGTGAGAGAGGGGAGCTTTGAACCTGGAGGAGGGGTTTCAGCCCAGAAATTAGTAGTCTGTTGGCCATTTTGGGCTAATTGCTATCTCTTTCATTTCCCTGCTATAAAACCTGCATTAGCACGGTTTTGTGTACCGGGCAATGTCAGTTAGCTGGGGTATAACTATTCCTGACTCCACAAAGTCTGCTCTTCAATTTTTCCCTTGGAACTAGACAAACTTTCAACTTAAGCATTCAAACTAATCACTTCTCAGCCAGACACTTGCTCAAAACTCATAGCAAGCACTAATAAACCTTAACACTAGACCCCCCATACTGTAGAGAAGGACAAGGCTCTCCATTCGACCTCATCAGCCAGTCACTAAAACAGTTCACTGTACCTATCCAGACATGTCCAATGGGCAGTTTCTGGTGTACTCTCTGGTCCAACTGGTGAATCTGGGCATTTTAAGGCAATGTTACAGCTGCCTCATGTACACAGACAACTCTCTCCTCCTACCACCAAACACTAATACATGCGAGAGATGCAAATTATACAGCCAAACTGGAGGCTAAGCTCTCTCAACCCAAGACTGGACCAGGCAGTCAAGAAAAGAAAATTACTTGTATCACATGACCAATTTCACATAGACCAGTGAAACCAGCACTGGCAAAAAACACACATAAATACAAGAAAACATACTCAGAGGCTCTCAATAAAAATCTGCAAAATTAACAGAGACCTCCAATGCAGACATCCAAGCAACCTCCACCCCCCCCCAACACAAACCATGAAACACATACTTCACAAAACCAGTGTGCCATGCAATCACAGCCCTTAAGGCAAAATTACATTCCCAACACACTAGTAATAGGTGACTCTATAGTCAGGCACACTGACGTCCCACTCACTAGGCTGAACAAGGAGAAGGTTAGTGTTAGCTGCCTGTAGGGTGCCAGGATCCAGCACATAACACAAGCACTCCGGTCACTCCAGAACCAGTACAGATATGACTCTGTCATTGTCCATGTTGGTGTGAATGACCTGAGCCGTACCTCCCTGGACTACATGAAAAGAGACATGGAGGAGCTCTCTGATCACGTAGCTCAAGCAAGTATGACCCTGACCCTGAGTAGCATTTTGCCCTCACCAAGAATGATACCACGGTATAAAGAAAAAATTATCAATTTAAACAACTGGGTAAGCTTCTGGTGTCATTCAAAGGGGATCCAGTGTCTGTCAGCCTGGGATGACATGCTCGACAAGCCACACTGCTTCACTAGAGACAGCTTGCATTTCTCACCCTTAGGCTTTCGAATACTGGTCAAGGCTCTTGCCACCACTATAGTGCCTTTTTTAGGCAAGGCTCAAAAGACAAACCCACTGCTGTAAATAGCACAAGTAACAAAAAACTGAGGGTAATGCTACTCAATGCCAGAAGTATAAACCTTAAAATGCACTCACTCGAGACACTCCTCAGTATGGAGAAAATTGATATATGTGCAGTAACAGAAACCTGGTTTAAGGCTCCAGAGAGCACCCCGGCACTACCAGGCTACAACTCATACCATACATTTTGGCCACAAAACTCGGACCGAAATACAAAAGGAGGGGGCGTATCCATATTCATCAAGGATACACACTCCTCCAGGTTAGTGGCACAGTACAATGACTCAGAGATCATCCACATGCAACTAACAATGGACAAAACTGCAATCCAAATTGTAGTTTGCTACAGATCACCCACCATGTCCCAGGAACCTCATTCCACATTTCTGGAAACACTGGGAAACATAAAGGTTCTACCAAACACTCTGATATTGGGTGATTTCAATTACCCAAACATTAACTGGGAGAACTACTCAAGTACTAACTCCCTTGTCCAACATTTCCTAGAGTTTATAAACTGTAATGCCCTGGATCAACTGGTAAACACCCCCACTGGAGGTGACAACATATTGGACCTGGTCATCACCAACATGGGCAACCGGTGTTCCACACCGGAGGTCTAACCCTCACTGGTTAGATCTGACCATAAACTAACCACTCTGGATATCCACATTCCGCCCCCACCCCCGGTCAAAGAAACCACCATAAAAAACTTTTCAAAAGCAAACTTCACATTACTTAAGACCAAGGTGGAAAGTTTCAAAGCCCCCTTGCTAAAGGATAACTCTGTCCAAGCTGCAAAATCCTTTACAAATGCACTCTATGGGCACCTACATGAATGCATGGATCATGCTATCCCAAACAAAATGAAGACTCACTCCTCCAAGGAAAGGAAACCAGTCTGATGGACCCCTGCCATAAACAAGCTATACAATAGAAGGAGGAAACTAGTACAGAAAAGAGTAAAATCCCAAGAAGGGTAAACATCTTTGATCAACATCAGCAGGAAACTACGATCATCCAAGGCTAGCTTCGAGAGAAAAATTGCCAAGGACACCAAAGATAACCACACAGCATTCTTTAGCTATGTCAAGAATCTAAGTGGCAATTCTCATATCTGCTTGGATTTAGTGCAGAATGGCTCAAAATACACTGAACCGACCAATATCACCAACATCCTGGCAGACAGGTTTAGTGCAAACTTCACCCCCCTCTCACCCCCAAAAGGGCCCATAACCATACTAGAAGAATGTAGTGCCACTGAAATCACAGACACTCAGGTTAAAACAGCCCTCTCCAAAGCCAAAAACACAGCATCAATGGGACTGGACGGTGTCCCAGGCTGCGTCCTACACAAGCTCAAAGATGAACTAACCCCTCACCTATACACACTGTTCAAATGTAGCCCCTCCACAGGCTATGTGCCCATAAAGTGTCGCACAGCAACGGTTATTCCACTCCACAAAGGTGGAGCCAAAACAGACCCCAGGAACTATCACCCTATAAGCCTGACTAGCTTGGTCTGCGAGGCTATGGAGCACATCATCATGGATCTCATTAACAAAGACATTGGGAACCTCCAAACACTGGACCCTACCCAGTTCGGCTTTGTTAAGGGCAGATCATGCCTCCTAAACCTGGTGGACTTTTTTGAAACAGTTACCAAGGCTATAGATGAGGGAAAGGTGGTCCACACAGCCTACCTAGACCTTGAAAAGGCCTTCATCACCATTCCCCATTCAGGTATTATAGACAAGTTCACCAGCCTGAACATAAACCCTCTATGTCATGAGATGGGTTCCCAACTGGCTCATGGACAGAATCCACATGGTAAGAGTTGCGGGAGCTAGGTCTGACTCTAAACAGGTTACAAGTGGGGTTCCCCAGGGCTCAGTCCTAGGACCTCTCCTATTTGGCATATACTTCTCAGAGGTACAGGCTAGCACAGGAGGACTATGGCTGACCAAGTTCGCAGATGACTGCAAACTAGGGGCTATAATTGACTCTCCAGCTGACACCAACATCCTCCAAAATGGTCTCACTGAGACAGATATCTGGTGTCAAAACCATGGCCTCAAGCTAAATGCCAACAAGTGCATAGTCATCCCCTTTGGAAATAACATAGTACCTACAAACTACCACAAAGGCAGTAGCCCCCTAAATACGGAATATGTAATAAGGGATCTGGGGACTGAAGTAGAGTGAAATCTCTCCTTTGATAATCAAATTGCCAAAGTAGTTAGAAAATCCTTCTATGTGGCCCACCTAATCACAAAAGGGTTTGCATCCAGATCAAAAGAGGTCATTGTGCCCCTCTACGCATCACTCATCAGACCCATCATAGAGTACAACGCCCCATTTGGATTGTACCTTACAAGACACCTGCAACAGCTGGAAAGACCACAGAAGTACCTCTCGAAGAGGATCACTGGCCTCAAACAGATGCCCTATGCAGCTCGACTGAAGAAACTCTAGCTGTACTCGGTTGCATACCACCTACTTAGAGGTGATCTCTGCCTGACATACAAGGCCATGTCCAACCCAGAATTGATGGACCTGTTCCACCTAAAGAAAACCATATCCCCTTGAGACACATGCTGTAGGGATATAAACCTCACCATAACAATAAATAGGACCTACTGGAGGGATAGATTCCTGTCCCAGAGACTTCCCATGCTCTGGAACAAGATTACAATCTACATTAGGCAGAGCTCCAAGAAACCTTGACGAGTAGATGGGAAACAGAAAATATACCCCAGGGATCACTTCAATGGCTCTGCTGGACAGAGGCACAGGGAACTAATCTAAGGGGGTGGTGTAAGCCAACACATTCCGGCTAGGCTTATAAATGCCTTCCGGCAGATAGCCTGTTACCTTCCTATGAACCTATGAACCTATAATAGATCTGGGGACACAGGTTGACAGCAACTTCTCCTTCAACCACCACATTGCTACTGTGGTCAGGAAGTCCTTCTATGTGGCACATTGCATTACCAAGGGTTTTGCATCCAGGAAAACAGAGGTAGTGATCTCTGTCTACTGTTCCCCCATTAGACCACTCATCAAGTATAATGGTCCATTTGCCATGTACCTCAGTAGACACCTGCAATAGCTGGAGAGGCCACAGAAGCACTTCACAAAGAGGTTCCTGGGCATTAAACACACATCCTACGCAGACAGACTCAGAAGACTCCATCTATTCTCTGTGTCATATCACCTAGTTAGAGGCTATCTGTGCTTGACTTACAAAGCCATGTCTGACCCAGCTGTTTTAGATATGCTACATATAAAGACATCCCAATCTTTCCACACCACACACTGCAAAGACTTCTACCTCATTACCACAATTGCCACAACATGCTGGTGAGACAGGTCCCTCACCAAGAGGCTGCACATGCCCTGGAATATACTTCCCATACATGTCATGCAGATCATCTAGCTGACCCTGTTTCAAAGAAATCTTGATGAGTTGATGGGTAATAGACAGTTCACCCCAAGGATCACTGCAGTGTCTCTACTTGATACAGGCACTGGGAAGTAACATCGGGTGGCACAATGGTAGGACCCTTCTATGGGCTAAGCTTGTAAAGGCTCCTGGGCCATTAGCCTACGACACACTTATGAACCTATAAATGGAATGACATCACAAGACTGATAAAGTAGGGCAGTGGATGTCAAACTTATCAAAATACTTTGTCCTACAAACAGGCACACTTACAAACACACTTGCCAGATGTGAGAGTAGAACCCCTACCTAACTAGTTATTTGTACCATAGTGTTACGCAGTTATCACATGTGCTACAAGCTTACTGGGTTGAGAGCTGGCCAAAGGTGCTGATATGGGAAATGATATCACCAGGACTGATAAAGTAGGGCAGTGGGTGTTAACGTTATCAAAATACTTTGTCCTACAAACAGACACACTTCCGCACACACTTATACACACGCACACTTGCCAGATAAGAAAGTAGAACCCCTACCTAACTAGTTATTTGTACCATAGTGTTACGCAGTTATCACATGTGCTACAAGCTTACTGGGTTGAGAGCTGGCCGAAGGTGCTGATATGGGGAATGAAAATGGTACTTCTAAGGTGACTGACAGCAGCAGATCTTGTGCAGACGGGCAATGTGAAGTGTAGTGAGTGGGAATAGTCTGCTAATACTTACACCTATAGAGAGAGACACACACATACAGGCAGGTGATGTGATATTAACACCCCAACTTCAGTTCTATTACATAATGGGGCTCATCTTTTATGCTTGCACATGCAACTGTTTAAAGCCAGTATGCCACTGTCCACAGCAGGACATCACTGTATGCCATTCAGGGTACCCATGTGTGCAACCCATACTGCTGTGTGTGTCCCCCTGTGTCTCTCTGTCTATCACTGTCTGCCTGTCACTTCCTCACATCTATGTGTGTGTATGCTTGACATATTTAGTTATCTGTTGGCCATATATGTCTGCCTGTGTGTCACACACAACAGATGCAGATATATCACATATGGGCAACCTACAGCTAGCTGGGGGTAATCCTGTCTGATGTGTGTGTGTGTGTGTGTGTGTGTGTGTGTGTGTGTGTGTGTGTGTGTGTGTGTGTGTGTGTGTGTGTGTGTGTGGGGACAGTTAAGGCGTAAACAGCTGTCTGTATGCACAGATATATCTACACAATATAGTCATAGACCAATGTAGGTTCCAACATGTCCTGTGATTCTCTAAGTGTAGGAGCATGCCTAGTGTGACCTTGTATAGTTAGCGTGGGACTCCATTCCAGAGATAAATGTACTCTGGTCCAAGGTTTTGTGTGCTACAGACATACCTGTCAGGAATACAGAGGACTTTCCTTGGGGTAATGGTTTGTTTTGGAAGACATATTCTGACATACCTGTATTCTGACAGTGCAATGTATTGCGTCATTACCTAGTGTCAGACATCCTGAAATCATCACAGTGCTGTACCAAGGGAATACTAGTTGTATGATGTGTAGACTGATATTATGATGGCACCTATGTACATTCTTGCCCAACAAGGCCAGTTGGGAGGTGTGGCTGTAGCCAGTTGAGTGATATTCCAGCAACTTGGTGATATACTGGCTGGGGATTTTCTGCTTCTGTGGTATCTGTATAACCTGAGATGTCATATCCTGGTGTGGACATACCTCTCTGCTGTACATTTTTTGGCAGATTGTGCAGGTCTTTGGCTAGAGGTTCTGTCCAGTCTGCATAAACGTGTTTTTATGGCAAATTATTTCAGTATAATTGATGAGTGATGTTAAAATATATTGACAGACATTACTGTGTCAACCTACATAACCTTCAGGCAATTCCCGCTACTACAAGCCCCTCACCCTACCAACTTTCTCAGTATGTCAGGGCAATATTTACAATGCAAGCCTATCATTGTGCCTTTGTTCGACATTTACTTCTGCCCTTGTTCAGACATGTTGTTGTCAGAAGTCTGGCGTTATGGTTGTGGGTATAGACTGCATTGTTCTGTGCAGGCCTGCCCATTCCATACAAAAGCAGACATAAAACAAAGAAAAAAGCCACACTGACAATGACCACTGCCAACAGTAGCAAGAAGCATGATTATTCACAAAAACCCTAGCACATCAGCTAGACAGCCCTCAAGAAGTCCATTATATGTGTAGTATATTCCACATAGCACTGTGACTTCCAGGTATGTTAGTGGCAGGAAAAGGTATCATTGACATGAACCTATAATCGTTGGCACTACAGTTATCTGTAAATGGTCCTGTGACAGACAGCCTGTACCTAGGGCAGTACAAGATGACAGCCAGGAGAACATGCTGGCCAGATCCTGACAGTATTGACCACACATGGACATAACTCATTGACGCCTGCATATTGAGCACATGCAACATGTTTTCATGTGTATTGGGATAGCCCTACTAATCAGTGTTATGGTGCTATTTCCCTGCAAACATACATGTTAATGCATTTCTGTGGGTATATGGGGGAAGACACCTGTCAACGGTAGACTTTTGCAGAGATTGTGCTGATATTTGCTTTATATTTTGGTTCCATTTACCATACTATTGTGCCCTGTCTTGGGGATTACAGGCATATCAGTAAAGAGCACAAGTGAGATTGTAATGGCATACATTTGCATGTCAGACTTGTTACCCTTCAGAGCCTTACTGCAACTGCAAGACCTACTGTGTTATGACTGTGTGGGCCTGTAGCAGAGTGATTCAACATTGCTGACATTTGTGGAGCTTTGCCAGACATTTCTCAACTGTTTTCTACAGCTGACTTGCTGTGTGGGTCTGAGGGGTGGGTGTAGGACCCCACACTAACATCCATGGCTGTGAGCTATGACCCCCCCCCCCCAGTTAGTTGTCCCCACGCATATGCTGCAGTGGAGTTTGCCACCTTGGGTACTAATGCATAGTGTTGGGAGGCCAGTATTGGGCAGACATTACCTGGTGTCCCACATAGCTGTCAGTTGTCTGCTGTTATCCCAGTAGTCCACCCCATTTCCTTGCATGCATGCAACAATACCATACATATTCTAGCAGAACATACTGATGCATTAATTTAATGTTAAGGTAACTGACTTACCTTGTGCCTATGGCAGTTGTGTGTATGGAGCTTGAGGGCCTCCTATGCTGGATACACACAGTGCACTGCCTATACATGGTAAATTACAGGTAGTATGATGTGTGTGTCATCCCTTTTTACTGTGTGTGCGGATAGAGAGAGGTGTCAGTCCCTTGGTGTCTATAGCGTCAGTGTATGTGCTATGCGTTGCCTCTTTGTCAAGGCCAGGCCATACTGGCCATGCCTCTGTCTGTCTACATGGCCTGGCTCAGAGGGTTCCTCATCCAAGTCCCTCTGTGCCTGTGGGGTCCTTGGCAATGGTAGAGGGCTGTGTGGCCCTTCCCCATCCTGTTCCTGCGGCCACTGTTTCTGAAGGATCATATTGTGTAGCATGGCACATACTATGAACTGTGCACATGTAGCTGGAGAGTACTGCAAGGCTCCACCAGATATGTCCAGGCAGTGGAACAATGACTTGAGCATTCCAAACACATGCTCTATGATGATCCTGGTTTGTGCATGTGCCTCATTATGGCATTCTTGCATGGGAGTGTGTGCTCATCCATGGCTCCAGTACATAGCCAGCATCCCCCACCAGATGGCCGTATGGGATGTCCCCCCTGGCAAATCCCTGATACAGCTGTGAGGAATGCCAGATGTGGGAGTCATGATTGCTTCCAGGGCTGCCAGCACACACATTCATGATAATGCCCTGGGCATTGCCCATGACCTAGCAGTTGATGGAGGGAAAGCCCTTGCAGTTTATGTAGACCCTACCCTGCTCAATGGGTGGTGCTTTGATGTGGCTGTGTGTGTAGTCTATAGCACCCAGTACCTCCAGGTATTCAGCTACATGGTGGAAGAGGCGCATTTTGCTGGTCAACTCCTCATGGGTGTGGGGGAAGTATATGTGCTCAATGGCATGTGGTCGCATGGCATCCAGGAACTGGAGGAGTACCCTGGATGCAGATGCCTGTGAGACCCCTGTGATGTCCCCAGTAGGTCTTTTAAAGTACTTGTATCTAGTATTCTTAAGCCTATACATACCTTAGTATCCACTGGGATGTGTTCCCCTCTGTTCTGAGGCAAGTCCAGCACAGCTCAGCAGGTATATGTCACTGTCCAACCTGTAGCACTATATCTCCAGAAGAAACACAAAACTAATGAACTAAATGAAATTTAAAAACTTAAATCGGGAAGGTATGCATGACGGAGACACAATATATAATAAAATAATCTTTTAATCCGTGTAGTAAGTGCTTTCATATTGGTGATACCAATTCTTCATCAGACAGAAAATCAGTTACGACAGTTTTTAAAGAAATAAATTCAATTAAATCAAGTCAGCTGACATATTAATTAAAATTTAAGGTAATAGTTATATAAAAAATGTGAAATATATATATAGAAAAAATGTATAAAATATATACAATAGTATCAACACTAACAAAACAAACAAGTAATTCCACATTCTCAATGCCCCATTATTTTATAATTAAAATTAACATAATAATGCCTTCAATTTTAAAATGCAAGCTAAAGAACATGTTTCATTTAATCCAGGCTCTTTATAAGAGTCCAAACGTAGCTGCCACAAAAGTTCTTTTTGTTCTAACTTCAAGGATGTTGGTCTGCCTCTCTCATCCAAAGAAACATTTATTGTGCTGTTGCCCTTTATTTCTTTTTTTACTTCTCCTCCCATTTTCAGCTATGCAGCTGCCTGCCAGCTGTAGTATTGACTGCCTTCAATGGCCCATAGTGAGTTGCAGAGTCCCATATTACTGCTTTGTAGTGCATTTTCCCTGTTCTGCCTTTTTTTCCCTATATCCTTCCTGTTTAAGCCCCGGGTTGTGCCGTGCAAACCCGTTGAGCTAGTGTAAAGGATGCTTTGAAGAAAAGGCTCTGTCTTGGACATGAACATGCTTACTATTTCTACGTTTAGCTAAGCACAGCTAAGCTATCTTGGGCACACCCCCTCGCTTAGCTAAGTGCAAACCCGGGCAACAGAGCTCCAATGTGATTACAGCAAGCATGACACACCCCCTTTGGATGTCATCTAACTCTACTCTTACACGGCCCTTTTTCAGCACCTACACGGTTAGGTGCAGTCTGACACTTAGGAGAAATTTCTGATTCAGTGTAAGTCCCCTCATTAACATACACCACTGCCTTACTCCACAGTTACTGCACTCACACTGAACATTTCCCCTTAGCAACCATTGTTCCATGGTATTGTTTTCATTCTGCATGCTATTGACTAAAATGGCAAAATGCAGATTCCACATCAATTTGTGTTTTTACATTTTTTTTTTTATTTTCCCCACGATCCCGTTTGCACGGTGCTACCCTATGCTCAAACAGCCGAGATCGGACAAAAAAAACTTTCATTTTGTAAAAAAAATAAACTATTTGTAATGCCAATAGTTATATATTTGGCCATTGTCATGCCTAATAAATGGAATACATACTTTATTTGAGGCTGTCATACCTCTGTTTTCTTATTTGCAGAAATGTATTCGGCTACTAGCTGACAACATTTCTGCACCATACACTGTTCCTGCACGGAGACCTGCCTACTTCCTGGATCACTAATTTAGCTCATTTGCATGGTTTTCTCCAGCAAATGAGTTGATTAGCAGAAGGCAGTGGTATTCATGCAGGAATAGTGTAGGAGCGCTCGTGCACGTCCTGGGAGCTCTATACGCAATCTCTCGGCAGACGTATTGCATGCAGCAGTACCTACACTATCCCTGCATGTTATGCAGGGCTTACTGAATCCCAGGGATTATCTTTATCACCTTACTTCATAATTGTAGAGAGAGAAAAGTGAATAGTTTACTAAATAAGAACTTTAAATTCTTGTGAATAAAGCATTGTATGATAATTAAAAGCCGAATGTACAGAAACAGCAAAGTAAATATGGCAAATAATTATACTAGACTTCCCTTATTGCAAATTAAAATGTGTACTCAAGAACAAATTGGTTTCAGGAACTTCAAACAAGGTGTCTGAGGTGTTTTTCAATCCCAGGAAACCAATAGGCTTCAGAGGAGTGTGGCAGCATATTTCAAGGTGTACCCCAGAAGTAAATTGAAATTCCTGCCAGGCTGGGGCAGAGCCAATGGATGAGACAGCTGGGTACCAGATGCTTAGATATGGCTGAAATCATACAGTGCACAGACTCAAAATGACCTCATCACCATCAATATTCAGTGCAGATCCTGCCTCACAAGAGGAACATGATCAGAACAAGATGTTCTAGACAATTCCGAAGCCATGGCTTGACTGTTAGTTGGAGAAGCTCAAGATTACTTTGTGTTATTACAAACTGAAATAATTTGCAATATTCACGATCAACGCATGAATAGCGATACTGACATCACTGGATGGAAAAAAATTTGCAGGCATATAAAGAGAAAACAGGAAAATTTCATGATTGTCAATACGTTGCTTTTCACTTAAAGCATAATATCAAGGAATACTCCAACATATCTCAACTGACGTGTTTACATCATAAAAAATATAGGGGAATGGCATGTTAAATTCTCACTCAGTGACATATGTGAATATGGCCTCCACCTAGGAGATAATTAAGTTTCATTTAACTACGTTTCACACAAGAATAGGTTTTTTTCTATTGAGTCATGCATGATAGTAAGGTCTGACGTTTGCTTTTGAGAAACAGAGACCTATAATTGAACATCTGTAACACAGCAACAGGGTCCACTATGGCTATACACATCTCATTTGACTGACTCACAATTATTCAACCTCAGAATATCTAAAACCTTTGAAAATGAAACAATGAGGAATGCTCAAATAAATTCCTAAACATACAAATGCAAAAAAAAGTAACAAGTGTTCCAGGGCACCACAGGTCAATGTAATGAACATACAAGCTTTCCAATAAGCTTTCACAAAAATGCTTTCTCAAGTGCTATAATTACATAAAATTCAGTGTAATTTAAATATGCTTTTTTTAATATCCAAAACCTTAAGAGGTTCCTTGTCAAAGAAGAGTGACTTCCAATGTTACAAAACAGAAAATATATATATACATTTTTGTAGGGAGCAAGCCCTGTTTCACCCCTGCCATAAGAAAACCCCCCTTACCTACCAACTCTAAAATAGTAGAAACACATAGAAGAGACCGAAAGTGGAGAAAATACAACATTCATCTTCTGACGCTATTCCCGGTCTGGCCAACACAGAGGACAAAAGCAAGCTTTTTGGGCTGATGGTATGAGTGTCTGTCAACTACTCAACAAACAGTAAGGGTACCATTTTAGTAATATTTTCAAATTCCAACAATATTTTACCTCCCCAGTAGCAATAAATATGCTTTGAGTAATTGTATCATGATCAAGCCTCGTGAAACCTATCAACATCATAGTAAGTTGACTACTGTATCTTTCCTGGTGTTTTATTTTGATTAATTTAACTGTTTCATTTGTATTTCTTGTGTTAAGTGCTTCATTTCCTTGCAAATTTGTTCATAATATATTATTTTTAAGTCTCTTTAGATACTCATTGCTATCATTTTATGTTTACTTGATATCATGCTTGAATGTTATGTGATTTATAAATTTCAGGAAACACTTGTCAATAGATACATGCATCGGCTGCTATTAACAAAACACTGAAAACAATTGTTTAGCATATTTTCTGCATATTTAAACTCTGCTATTTGTTGTTATGTGTCTCTGTCTAATATGAAAATAATTTTAAAGCCAGTTAAAATGAGATGTGGAAACATGACGTACTTGCTGAGCACAATTTTGTATGACTTAACCTTTTAGGATTAAGTTGATTATATTAATGTAAGCTTATTTCTAATATGTTACGGCATTTATTTGGCCTTCTAAAATACCACAGTTTTGCAAAGCCAAGATATGCATTATCTATTAGTAACAATAAATTATTTTTAGGCACATACTAAGTAAATTGTTAACAGAAGCATTTTCATAAATATTTGTTTTGTGCTAGCTAGATTCTTCTTCTTCTGTGTTACTGTGAAAACCATTCTGTCTAGTGTAGCTCTGTATTTCTGTAGTAAAGCTACTGTAATTATTTTATAATTAAAATATTTATAATTTATTTAATATTGGGTAATCACATTTTGCAAATTAACTCAGTAATTCAGTTGTAGTTGAGGTATTTGTCAGTCTTTAAAGCAAATGCAATTCTGGCCAAATTAAAATGGATGAAAGTACTAATGAACCATTGAGAGTTAATATGAATGAAAGGAAAATACTAATTTCATTAAGACCTTATATAAAATCAGGTCCTGGGGGTTATTTGTAAGGAGTTTGTAGGGAGTATGCCTGTAACCATATAGGGGAAATTTTTGGTTATGGGAGGTACATGAATACGAGTCCCAGAATATGGATTGCACAAATTTTATCCTTTCAAGCATTGTAATTTTTTTATCATAAGCCATTATAGTTCTCTAAAAATTGATTATTTGTGTTTGGTGGAGTCTAAGGTGCCCTTGTGTTTGCTAATCAGAACTTTGTGCACATTTTTCTGTTTATCTTTGTATTTTATTATTAATTACAAATATTCTGGTTTCATTTACTTTTTCCATTTCCAATTTCTTCTCATAATCTGTATCCACACTGGTTATTACTTAAGGTCTGCAATTAAAAATTGGCCAAAACAATTAAAATAATTTGTCACATATACATATCTTTCTTATTTTTTAGGTCTATTGCAAAATATCCCTATAATACTGCTTTTCAGACCATTTGTCAGGAACTATCCTCAAAATAATATGTAGATATACATATTAGTTTGATAAGCTCTTGCTGTATGAATGGATGTTCCAATAGAAAGAGAACAGAGTCTTCTTAAAATCTAAGGAAATAAATGGAACCATTTTAAATCAGATTGTTTCATTTAGATAATCATGGTATTTAAATTAAGATAATGTATGCTATACTTTTAAAATCAGACTTTGTATTTTATGTTTGAATAGGTTTTGTAGCTGAAGCTGCCATATTTATAGTTTGGTCTATTAAGTCACTATGATAAACAGTCTTTGGGGTTTGGCTTGTGTTATGGTAAGTAGTACAATGTAATTATGAAGACCAAATTACTGTTTTATTATTCACCATAGCCATCCTGAAAAAAGAGAATACCTAGACTGCATAGACATTACAATTTTTCTAATTTACTCATTTCAGTTTGCAGTATTTACTAAGTGTTACATTTGACGTATTGTTGCCATGCAGACTGTACTTTAATTTTATTATTCTTTGAGTGACTGGAGTGAGCACAATTCTAGATCTAATTCTTGCTAGGATAGATTTAACAGTGACCAAACTGATTACAAAAGAGCATGATTGGCCATATCTGGGAATTCAGATGAAAACTAATGACTTGCGAAAGGGCTATAACAGACACAAGAGAAATGACATAGAAAGAAGTAGCTATCTTGCTCTTGGGAGCTTTGGGGAAAGATAAAAGAAATGAAGGAAAAAAGCACTAACCAGCTCAGCCAATATTTTAAGGAGCTGAGTATGGATCCATGAATTGTGATACTTGGGAGAGTGGAGTGCATCCTGAGACAGGACGAGGAGCTGTTTGGTAGTGAAATTTGAGCTTGGTCCTTTGGGAGCTGTGATGCTAAAACCCTGGATAGAAAGACATATTGTGGTAACTGTGCCTTGTAAACAATATGCAAAAGAGTAGGCAAGCAAACGACTCTTCAAGGAATGAGATCAGTATGGATAAAGGGAGCAGTAGTCATAAAGTAAGGGAGAAGTAGTGAACAGAGATGTCAGTATGCATGGGCCAAAGCAGTGGAGATGATATGAAAGGGGGTGATGTCTGGTTGAGGCATAACTGGTATGGATAACATAGGAAAGGGAAAAACAATCTGTGATATCTCATAGGGTGAACTGACAGAATAAAGAATGAAGGTACTTTAAAATAACATAATAGGGAAAGAGGCCCTAAAAGAATGATGTCTTCAGTGTGGTAGCTGTGGGGAAGGGGCTGAAGATTTGACATCAGTTCCTGTCAGTTGGAAGAAAGGAGTAAAACAAAGAAGGTACCGAGTGACCCGAAGAGTTGAGATGCAATCAGGGTGATACTCAGGTATAGCACAGTCCAGAAGCCAAGGATCAATGGCAGAAAAGCTGGAAGCGACTAATGATGAGAACTGGGGACTATACAGTTTTGGCAACAGTGACATGGTCCATGGTCAGCGGACATTGATATATGCAGTGATCTTTGAAAATAATGTTGACAATGACAGGGCAGTCAAGGATTGTGGGAGACAGTCAGCACGGGGAAATGATTTGAAAAGTGGTGATAAAAGATGGGGCAATACTTATGCAGAGATGGAGAGGTAAGGCAGAAATAAGTATAATAAATGGATAAGAATCTAAGTGAAAGTATTTAGACAATAGTTTCTTGAAGCAAAGGGCCAAACATTGATACCTAAACACTTTCTATAGGCAGAACATGGAAGTATGGGAATTATAAGGCAGAAAAGAGATCAGGAGTTTGGCAGGGAAAAAAGTGATGTTTCTATAGAGCAGATCTTACTCTGGGAGATTCTGTCTTGCAATAGCTGTAAAGAAAAGAGACTGACAAAGTTACTTGACATCAAAGTGCTTAATCAAAAGGTTAGTTAGGAATGACTGAATCCTCTATCTTGCTCTGTTTGTGTGCTTGTGGTGAGGGAGATGAGATAAGTGATCCGTAATACAGTGCAATGTGTAATAGCAAGTATGCATTAATGTGGTTAAGAATGACCAAGAAAGACCAAAAGCTATTAGACAGGAGCAGAGAACTGGAGAATATAAGACCAGTTAGTAAGGGTCAGGGACAGTGGTTGTAGAGAAAAGTGGGAGAACAGTGATAAAAAGCACAGCATGGGATGGTAGAGAAAATGATAAGGTGATTGAGAAAAAAGGCTGGCTTACTGTAGAAGTAAGGAAGCTATGTAGTGTAAGAAAAAGAAATATAGAGACTGGAACAATAAGGGGAGTTGTCAAATGGAGTGTTATCTGGAGGTCAGAAATAGAGAAATAAAGTGAATTAAAAAGGCAATTTTAGAAATGTAGAAAAGATAAACAAAGGGTGTTAATGGAGGAAAGAAGCCTTTCTTTGGATAGGGAAGGAGAATGAAGATGTTTGGTAGGAAAGATTCCAAACTAGCCTGGGAAGGGCAGATACATATGGAGCATTTAAAAATGGAAACACATACATAAATACTCATAGAGGAAATAAAAGTGAGACCACTAACCTAGGAAGCTAAGATGCAAGAAAAGGAAGGATAGACATTTGTGGAGATGATTAATAAGGATGAAGCAAGGATGCTAAGGACTCTGGAAGAAAACAAGGTAATGGGTTGGAAGTTATCCTAGAGTCCCACCATGAATCTTTAAAAAAGTCTTTTAATGTTTCAGTTAGCTTTTATCAGAAGTAATCAACAGGTCTTTTGGAAAAATGGTCCTGAGATACTATAGGCAAGCAGCAGTTGGTCACATCTACAGCGATGATATAAGGATCATCCCATAGATCCTTAGGCCACTGAGTCTAACTTAAGAATTAAAAAAAAATGATAAAATGATGGAGAAGAACCTGAATTAATAGTGTGGAAGGTTCTTGGAGCAACTTCAACTGCTTTATCAATTCCAGTATGAATAAGTAAACATTTGGGTCACATCAGACTTAGTCCAGTTATATGACTAAGTAGTAATTGAGAAAGACAGAGGCAACCCCATGGCCAATATCTTTTTTGACTTCAGCATGGTCTTTCAAGGTCCTTTTGCTCAGGCATTGCAAGCATCTTGCAAAGATGAAAGGGAAAGAAGAGAGCATTTAACTGTATGGACAGCTTCTGTAGTGATTAAATGCCTTGGTCCAAAGGGGAAAAGGCAGAGGAGGGAACTTTCATAGTAAGTTGGCCTTCAGAAGTTGACCCAACTCTGTTTCATCTGCTTATCACTGACCTCATGCAAAGCATAGATAATTTACTTCTTCACTGGTTTAATCTAACTTCTCTAACCACACTTCTCTTCCTTAAAGTTTCCACTCATTTCATTAAGAACAAAGGGAAGAGCTCAGACATTGTATGGATTTCATCTGAGAGAGAGATTTTGCTGTAGTTGTGCTTTTGTTCCTACTGGCTGTCCATGTCTGTGCCTATTGGTTGATATTTACTTGTAAGTCTAACAGGCGTTCAAAGATCTGGAAGGAAAGAAAGAGAGAGAGAGAGAGAGAGAGAGAGAGAGAAACAATTCAACAGTTTTAAGTTTAAAGAATAGCCATGAAAAATGTAATGGTTTCAAGGATATGTAAATATCAGACAGCAGAATAGTAAAACTGAATTATATGTGTTATTCATTTAATACAAAATATACCCTTGAAACAGTGACAGTAGTCCTCAAGTTCTCAATGACCTGAATATTTGAAATGAGACAAAGGTCTTTTCAGGTTGTATAATTTCCAGTATATTTGTATTAGATTAATATAATGTCCCTTGCTGTTTTATATACAGAGCATGCTTGTATCTTTGCTGGAATATGAGAATGAGCCATGGAACATTAGTGTGATTCAATTCCATGAGCCATGCTTTTCTGAAGATTGTGCAGAAGCAACATCATGCAAGACCGTTTAGTAGATTGTACACAATATTTATTAATAGGAGGGTTGTATCCCTCTCTCTCTCTAGCATGGAATCATGATAACTGTCCGTCAACATTTCAGTATTGTGTGGATTAGGTTCAGTACACTTACCCTGACTCTGAGATGTTCCTGGTTTCATTGCTACAAGGATTAAATTAATTTCCTGAGTCAACCACTGGTATGAATTCATTATGTCATACTGATAGTTGTTGGTGGCATTTAAATTCATGATTTAATGCCATTCTTGAGATGAAACTTCTTAAACTGGTCAGTATTCAAATGAAACACACTTCCTGATCAAATCAGATGATAAACCAATTACTTTTTTATCAATATACATAATACTTTTCTCTATGTACTCCAGTGTTCTGTTTCCTAACTCTTTTCCTGTTTTATACTTTTTGTCACATGTAATCATTTGTGATTCATATAGAAAACATCCAATGTTTCTTCCTGCATTAATGCTGCAAGTTGTTGTCTTTCAACTTGACATTGACACCCAGCCAAAAAAAAAAAAACCTAGTCTTGCAATTTTATGCTTCAGTTTGGCAGTACCCATTGCAAAAGGGGGCCTTGAGAAAAGTAGTAAAATAGAAAATCTGTTATGATAAGTGCACAAAAACTCTTTGTTTGTCTGGAAAGTAAATGTCTTTAAACATATCTATTATTACCAGTAATACTATTTATGAAACTGCTTCTAATGAACTCATGCACTCTGCTTGTCTTTCTGTTTTCTTATTTCTAGTGTTCAAGCACATGTGCTGGTGGATTCCAGAGGCGGGCTGTTGTATGCCAAGATTTAAATGGATATCGTGCAAATAGCTGTAATGAACAAACTAAGCCAACTGAACAAAGATCATGCGAGGCCGGTCCTTGTCCACAGTGGGCATATGGCAGCTGGGGAAAGGTAGATATGTTGTGCATGTTTACTTATGGTACATGGAATAATTTTTTTTTGTTTTTCTTTTTCTACATTGCTGAGTTTGTCCTCTCCATGGATGCTAGGCCTCCCAGTCCAAGTACAGAGTGTTCCTGAATAAGTCTGTTACAGCTGCAGACTTATGATGAATTCTTCACATCCCTTTTTTTACACCACCTCTGATATCTACAAAATGATCTAGCCGATCCATTACCCTTAAATACACATATGTACACATATGCACAGACACACATTCATATACATATACATGCTTATGTGCACACACACACACACACACACACACACACACACACACACACACACACACACACACACACACACACACACACACACACACACACACACAAGCACACACACATGTATATGCACATGCACCATAGCAGTTGCAGGTTGTGGCAGGAAAAATACAATAACCAGACAGATGAAGCCATTCATGTATCTATTATTTGTTTGTTTCTTTGTATTTTATTTATTTATTATTGATGTTGTCGCCTCACAGTTAGACGTTGCCCATTCGATTCTCAATTAGAGCGTCTTCTGTGTGGCGACATGCGTGAATGGGTGTTCCTTCACTGAAGGTTGTGCGTTAGGCCCGGCAAGCCAGTACGTAAAAATCTACTGCCAATCGTTAGCGGACCGGAGTTCCGCTGTGGCGACCCCTAACCGGGAAAAGCTGAAAGACACAAACAAACAAAAATTGTTGATGATTTGAGACCCATTGGTCAGAGTTAATTTTCATCTGGTTTCCAAGACCTATATAAAAGTAGGCGGGTAAGACTTATAGCATATATATAATACTATAGTTTGCGTTACATAGCCATACAAAACAATGCAAAGCCATGAAACTATCTGATATCCTCTACCTTTTCTTATCTAAGGCTGCCTGTCTCATTCTTTTTTCTACTCCTGAATACATTGAAAAAGGTGGAAGATAGAACAGATACCAACAAACATATTAACCATCAATAAAATCCAAGAAGACAATACATTTCTGAAGAGATCTGGATGAAAAGTGTGCATGTCTTCAATGTGAGGAAAATGTTTTCAAAGAGAATGTCAAGGTCAGATGATACAGACATACTGTTACTTTTGAGTCGAGTATTGTAGAGAATATCAAGAAGGCCTGAAAAAATGGCATGTAATTACTGAGCAGGAGAGCACTTAGACAAACAAGTCAACCAGGACATTCAACTTAATCAAAAGATAAAGGAAATAGGCTGGCCAGACATTTTTCAATGCCTTGCAAAGTATTTCAATGCCTTGCAAAGTATTTCTGATTGGGAGTGCTTTGATGAAGTTTATTCATGGGTGCAGAACCATAGACCCAGGAGGAGGAGGTGCCCCCCCACTTTTACAACTGCAAGACCTGTCGGGAAAATGAATGAAGTGGAGTTTTCACGTTAACGTGAATTCATAGGTTCATAGGTAGGTACTAGGCTATTGGCCCTAGGGCCTATATAAGCCTAGCCAAATGGTACCCTGGCTTTTGCCACCCAAGAAAATTATTTTCCTGTGCCCCTGTCAAGCAGAGCCACAGAAGTGATCCCGGGGTGAATTTCCTATTTCCCATCCAATCATCAAGAGTTATCTTGAAGAGTGCTAATAAGGAGCTTTGTTTGATATAGATAGGTAGTTTGTTCCAGAGTGTGGGAAGTCTCTGGGACAGGAATCTATCCCTCCAGCATGTTTTTGTTTATTGTGGTGACAAGGTTTAGGTTCTTGGAGCATGTAGCTTGGAGGGATTGGGATTTCTTTAAGTGGCGCATGTCCAACAGCTCTGCTTTTGACATAGCTTTGTATGTTATGCAGAAATCGCCTCTGAGTAGGCGATATCTGACAGAGTAAAGCTGGAGTTTTTTGAGACGGTCTGAGTAGGGCATCTGTTTGAGGCCGTTAATCCTCTTTGTGAGGTATTTCTGCTGCCTTTCCATTTGTTGTAAATATCTTGAGAGGTACATAACAAAAGAGGCATTGTACTCTATAATGGGTCTAATGAGTGATGAGTAGAGGGGAACAATGATCTCTTTTTTCCTGGATGAGAAACCTTTTGTGATGAGGTGTGCCACGTAGAAGGATTTCCTGACTACTGTGGTGATGTGATTATCAAAGGAGAGACTACTGTTCACCTGTGTCCCAAGGTCTCTTATCACACTTTTGGTGTTAAGTAGACTACCGCCTATGTGGTAGTTCATGGGTACAGAGTTTTTACCAAAAGGGATAACAATGCACTTTTTGGCACTGAGCTTGAGGCCATGGCTTTGACACCAGGCATCTGTCTCAGTGAGGCCCTTTTGTAGGATGTCCACATCATTAGGAGTTTTAATTATGACTCCTAGTTTGCAATCATCTGTGAACTTTGTTAGCCAAAGACCTTCTGTATTAGCCTGTACTTCAGAAAAGTAGATACCAAACAGCAGAGAACCTAGGACTGAACCCTGTGGTACTCCACTTGTCACTGGTCTGAAGTTGGATTTCGAGTCTGCTACTTTCACAGTGTGGGTTCTGTCAGTGAGCCAGTTGGCAACCCATCTTGTGACATTGGGATTAATCCCTAGTTTAGTGAGTTTATCTATAATTCCAGAGTGGGGGATGGTGTTGAAAGCCTTGGTGAGATCTGGATAGGCTGTGTGAACCACCTTACCATCATCTATGGCTTTGGTGACCGCTTCAAAGAAGTCTATCAGTATTAGGAGACATGATCTGCCTTTTACAAATAAGAACTGGGTAGAGTCCAGAGTTTGGAGATTACCAATGTCATTGTTTATAAGTTCCATGATGATACATTCCATAGCCTTGCAGACCAGACTCGTCAGGCTAATGGGGTGGTAGTTCACGGGGTCCATGGTGGCTCCCCTTTGTGGAGTGGGATAACCATTGCTGTGCACCATTCCAGTGGGCACAAAACCTGAGGTGAGGCTATGATTGAACATGGTACTTAGGTGGGGTGTCAGTTTGTTCTGTAGTTCATGTAGAACGCAGCCTGGGATGTTGTCAGGTCCCATGGATGCTGTGTTCTTGGCTTTGGAGAGTGTGTTTTTTACCTGTGCAGCTATGATTACAGGATCTTTGCATTCTTCCAGTATAGAGATGGGCCCTTTAGGGAGTGAGAGAGGGGAAAAGTTAGCACTGAACCTATCTGCCAGGATGGTGGCAATATCAGTTGGTTCTGTATATTTAGTGCCATTGTGCTGTAACTCAGAGCAGATCTGAATGTTGCCATTGAGATTCTTGACATAGCTACAGAAAGCTTTGTGCTTGTCTTTAGAATCAGTGGTGCTTTTGTTTTCGTAACTAGCTTTGGAGGATTTTATGATGGATCTCAGCTTCTTACTGAGGCTGACCTCCAGTCATGGGATTTTGCTCTTTTTTGCAACAGTTTCTTTCTTCTGTTGTAGAGTTTGTTTATGACAGGGGACCACCAGATTGGCTCCCTTTTTTTGGAGGATAGCATCTTAGTTCTGTTAGGGATTGCACAATCCATGCACGTGAGTAAGTGCTTATAAAGTCCATTTGTATAGGATTCAACAGTACTACCTCTATTGTCCATCAGCATGGGTGTCGTGAAGTTTACCACTTCTATCTTAAGAAGCGTGAAGTTGGCTTTGGAGAAATTTTTTACGGTGGTTTCCCTAATGAGGGGTGGGGGTGGGATGTGGGTGTCTAGGGTGATTAGCTTGTGGTCGGATCTGACCAACAAAAACTTGACCTCTGGTGTGGAACACCAGTTGCCCATGTTGGTAATGACCAGGTCTAGGATATTGCTGCCCCTGGTGGGGGTGTGGATAAGTTGATCCAAGGCATTGGAATTCATGAATTCCAGAAAATGTTGAGCAAAAGAGTTAGTACATGAGTAGTTTTCCCAGTTAATGGTGGGGTAGTTGAAATCACCAATTATTAGGGTGTTAGGTTGTATCCTAATATTTTCCAGTGTATCAAGAAATGAGGAGTAGGAATCCTGGGGCATGATGGGGGATCTGTAGCAAGCTACAATAAAAGTTAGTTGCACTTGGATTATCTCGGATGCATTATGCTGAGCAACTAGCCTGGAGGTGTGCATATTCTTAATGAATATGGACACGCCTCCGTCTTTAGTGTTTCAGTCCAGGTTAGGTGGCCAAAAGGTGTGGTATGAATTGGTAATGCAGGGGTGGTCTCTGGAGCCTTGAACCAGGTCTCTGTCACTGCACAGATGTCAATGTTCTCCATTTTAAGGAGTGCCTCGAGTGAGTGCATTTTGAGGTTTAGACTTCTAGCATTAAGTAGCTTTACCCTCAGATTTTGCTTGCTTGTACCTGTTATGGTGGTGAATTTGTCATTTGAACCTTTCCTAAAAAGGCACTAGAGGGGTGGCAAGAGCCTTAGCCAGTATCCGGAATCCCAAAGGCGATAGGTGCAGGCCATCTCTGGCAAAGCATCGTGGTTTGTCGATCATGTCATCCCAGGCAAACAGATACTGGATCCCCTTAGAATGACACCAGAAGCTTAGCCAATTGTTGAAGTCAATCATTCTGTCCTTGTACTGTGGTATCATTCTGGGTGATGGCAAGATGCTACTCAGGGCTAGGGTCATACCTACCTGGGCTACAAGATCTGACAGCTCCTCCATGTCTCTTTTCATGTAGTCCAGGGAGGTACGTCTCAGGTTATTCACACCAACATGGACAATGACAGAGTCATATTTGTACTTGTTGTGGAGTGACCTGAGTGTGTGTATTATGTGGCGGATCCTGGCACATGACAGGCAGCTGACAGTAACTCCCTGGCACATGACAGGCAGCTGACAGTAACTCTCTCCTTGTTTAGCCTGGTGAGTGAAACATCAGTGTGGCTGACTATAGAGTCACATATGACTAGAGTGTTGGGTACATTGTTATGCCTTATGGGCTGTGGTTGAGTGGCACACTGAGTTTGTGGGCTATGTGTCATTTGGTTTGTGTTGAGGGGTGGAGGTTGCTTGCATTTCTGCTTTGGAGGTCCCTGTTGCTTGGGTAGATTTTTATTGAGAGCCTCCGTGAATGAAGGTGTGTGTTTTGTGTTTCTATGTGTGTGCTTTCGTAGTGTAGGTTTTGAGGGACTATGTGATGAGTGTGATGTGGTGCAAGTATTTATCTTCTCCTCTTGACTGTCTAGTCCAGTCTTGGGTGAAGGGAGCTTTGCTCCCTGTTTGGCTATATAAGTGCATCTCTCACTGGTTGTAGTGTTGGGTTCATGCACAGAAGTTACACTAACTAAACTAGCTGTTCGTGTTCTCTTATTGCTCTGTGTTAGAGGAGTTATGCTGCCGCTGTTCTGTTGGTGCTGCCAGAGCCAGAGTCATGCCAGTAAGGAGAGTTTTGTTCTTTTATTTGCAGGAGTTATGCTACTCCCATGTGTGTGTGTGTGTGTGTGTGTGTGTGTGTGTGTGTGTGTGTGTGTGTGTGTCTGTGTCTGTTTGCCCCAGTTAGGTATACCTGGTGGTTAGTGTTACTCAGGCTCAAACAAGAGCCTGAATTCTCCACCCATACCATAAATTCAGAGAGTTGGGTCCATAGCGCTCAACTGTCCAGATTTTCACAGAATATTTGGCTCATACTTTTGGTCTGTTCCTCTTCTGGTTTTCTGGCAAATCCATGAAAACTGAATTCACTAAAGAATGATAGCCCTTTAAGTTTCAGTCTTCCTATCTTTTAGAAAACACATGGTAACACATAACACTTTATTTTAGCAACTTGTTAAGATTATACAAGCAATATTTAAAATGTGTTCCTGGTTTTGGACCTTTGCCCCCACCCCCCCAAATAAATTTTGGCTTTTTCCACATTTCTTGTGTTGTGAAGTTGAGAGGTTTAGTTGAGTGTCAAGTGGATTTTACAAGGAGCTGAGAGCTTCAGGGGAAGAGAAGTTTAGTGCTACTTATGCTAAGTTACTTGCATTGTTAGTAGCACAACAGGTAGCATAATTGCTTTTGATGCAGAAGGCTGTGGGTTTTACTCCCACAGTATGCTGATAGATCGCTGATACTGTACTGTGCTGTACTTTAAAGGGAGTGGATGCTGCAGTCCTATGAATGTCCTCCTTTGGAGGAGTTACCTAGTAACTATCTTTCTGTTATCAGTTTGCCATCCATTCCCCATTGCAAAATTACTAGCTTATCATTTTTTAATGTAGCATAGGCAATTTATTCTTCAAGGGCAACAGGAACTTTGTAGATAAAACAGTGAAATATAACATTGTTTGCTAGCAGCAACCCCTTCATTAGTTACAGATCCCTTTAATGTAGAATTATTTAGATGACTTATTTCTGCAGAGAGTTTGCATATTTAGTGATATAGGTGGATTATAACGACAGAAGTCTGAGTGGCCTTTTATGGTTGAAATTTTCTGAAATGGGTACTTTTGTCATTATTGGTTCATACATTTTGTTTCATTGCTTACTAGAAGACTGTTTCAAACTACAAATTTAAAACACATTCTAACAAGTGGTGCTGTATTATACAAAGAATATAATTTAATACAATCAAGTTAATACAATCAGGAAGATGAATCAAAGAATGCATACATGTATGCTTGCTCACAGGATGCAGGAGATCAAAATAGGGGAAGAGACAAGTCACCAATGGAGTCCCCCAGTATTCCGTGCTGAGACTTACTGTTTGGCATATACATCTCAAAAGTAAAAGGAAATACGAAAGGGCTTTGGCCGACTAAGTTTGAGATGACTGCAAGCTAGGAGCAGTTATTGAATCCCCAAATTACTTAACCATCATGCAGGAAGGTTTGTCCCAAGCAATAACTGGTGCCAGAATCATGAACTGAAACTAAACTCCAAGAAATGCATTATGGGAAGTCATCTACTCCAGGGAACTGCCAAATTGACAATGCCCCCTGAGAACTGACCCAGTTGTTTGGCATTGTACTGTACAGCTTATAAAGAAATTGATTGTGACTAGTTCTAGAGATGTTATTGCACCCTTTTACAAAGCCCTCATTAGGTCAATCATTTTGTATAATGCCCACTTTGGCATGTATCTGTCCATACCCATGTAACAATTGGAACACCCACAGAGATAGCTTACTAAAAGGATACAAGTCCTAAACAACAGGTCTTGCATGGACTACCTCAAATATTTATCACTATACTCAATATCCTACAGAGTGCTTAGAGGTGACATGTCTGGCATACAAGGCATCCTCTGACCTAATACAGATGTTCCTATTGAATATCAGCAAGTCAAATGGCATCAGAAATACCCAGTCCAGGTATCTTAACTGAATGTTGTGGCGAGATGGATATATATCACAAAAGCTACCACTGTTCCAGAACAGACTATCCATTCAAGTAAAAAAAAGCTCATCCCTGTCCATATTCAAATGCAACTTGGATCTAAGGATGGGTAATAGAAAATGTACTCCAGGATTGCCCCTCCTGCCACTAATGGATAGAGGCAGTTCCTAAATGCTACATCCCTTATGTGGGTCCCCTCAAATTATTTATAGTATGATCACATTTATTCTCACTAGGGCTAATATACAATTACCAGCCATGGGATAGGTAAGACCAATCAGGAAATGTTAATTCAAGCACCAAAAGGGAAATTGACTAAGCTTAAAATGTCCTCCAAGTGAACCTATGTTGTGGTAGTAAATAGTTTTAAAAAATTGCCATTTTTACATCACTAAGTTCCCCTCTCACCCTCCGCCCCCCTCCCCAGTCTTCAACAGCTTCTGGCACCTCTGAGTTTATTTATACACTTTTTATATGTTGTTGTTGTTTGTCTTTTGGCTTTTCCTGGTTAGGTGTCGCCACAGCGGAACTCTGGTCTGCTAATGATTGGCAGTTGTTTTTTATGGTGTTGAGCTGCCAGCCTGACACCCAACCTTCAAAGAAGGCATGCCAATTCAACGCATGTCTTTCGAACGCCCACTCGACCGCAGGGAGGGCATGCAGACTCCACACAGAAGGCACTCCCAACCCAAGCCGAGAATGAAACGGGAGAACCTCTTGCTGTGAGGCAACAACGCTACCGCTACACTTTTTATATAATGTATGTTATTTAAGATCAATATGTCTGCAGTTTGTGAAACAAGGTCATTTATTTGGGACACTGTATTAGCATGTCAGATCAATAGGGTACTTCACGAGTCTGTACAGAGTTTGAAAACCTGACACATCTCTGGATGATCTTTATGCATGCTTATCCTGTTGCCTGTACAGCAGGCATTACAGAAGTCAGAGAAGTCATCCACTCAGCTTGTTTTATATATATATGTTGTCACATGCACTATATTACCAATTAACAAATGTAAATTTTATAGGGGATGTTACTTGCTAGGCTAATGGAAAAAAGGTAAAAATTAAACAATGCAGGCATTACAGGGGAAGTAGTACTCGCAAAGATTGTCCTGACAAAAGTTTCAAACAGAAAATTGTTGCATCTGTGAAGAGTACGAAATAAGGATACAAATGAGAATGGTGTTGGTAGTGAACTGTACTCAAGGTGCAGCACTTGCATTAAATGTATTTTGGGGGAGTGAGAAGGGATAATAAAATGTTAACTTCAAATTGACTGCCAGTTATGATGCAGTCAAACTAAGTCATGTTTTTTCTGCTCTGCCTGTCAGGGTTAACATTTGAGTACTGTACTTAGCACAGATCATTTTATTTTTTTTTTTACATAATATACTCCTTACATTTAATGTCCAGATGCTATGGCCCATGATGAAAGAGGAAAGAGAAGTACTAGATTAACGTGAAATTTGAATGATTTGGAACCAGTAAAGCAAAATGATAGTGGCTTGTGCATTCTGGGCTCTCCTGACTCTGGAAACCTGTAGCTGGAATTGAGCACTGCTGAGATTTGAGACTCAAAATAAGCTGGATAAAGTATACCTGGAAGTGAAAAGAATGAGTGACGTTTGCCTAGCTTATATCTAAAAAAGTGATGGGTATTTGGAAGAAATGAAAAGAGCTCTATTTACTCAGTAGATGACATAGGGAAAATTACAAGGAAGAAAACTATGCATGCCCTGCAGCTAGCAGACCTTAAGGCATCCCTGGAGGAAATAAAAGAGATGCCATTTGAAACAGAAGACTATGAAAGATGAGAAAACCTCAGGTTCATGAATGTAACTGAAGAACAGAAGGAAAAGATCACTGGGACTTCATGATCGCTGGGCTGAATGAATGGACAGCACTCCCACTAGAGGAAATCCTCTTGGATAGAGTGCACAAGACTTACACACACATACATTCCTTTTCCATTTCAGTCTACAAACAGCCACTGCAACATTACTGAGGCTTTTGAGGGCTGGGGATGAGAAGTGGGATTTCTGAACCATTGGACCAATACAAATCTTTTCCTAATTCTGTACAAGTTTCTTTTTAGATAGAGTGACATACATTTAAGCATTCAGAAGGGATATGACTGGTGAATGCAAAAACATGTATATGGATTGAAACACAACGTGCTTATGAGCATGTGCCTCATCTCACAAAAAGTCAGCTACTTTTAAATTAAGTTATTTTGAGCTGTCTTGTCAAGGGGAGTTTTTGGATTCCCTTCTTCTTTGTCAATATTATTATATTAGAAGCAGCAGCATATGGAAAGACATTAGTACACTTCAAAATATGAATCCTTCAGCATAACAGAAAGACAGTTATAACCGGGCTTGGAGGCAGGGTTGTAGGGAGAAATTTATATTTTGTACTCAAACCGTATACTGTTGCCTTAACTGCCCACCTATCATTTAAAATTGTACTCAGTTCTCCAAGTGCTGCCTCTGCGCACCTCAAAAAGCGGCACTATTTTTCAAATGCTGGCATTTATAGCCATACAAATCCTATTGTAGAGGTACAGTCTTTGTAGAAAAGCATGTTTTCTATAGCACTGTACAGTAGGCAGTCACTCAGACAGTTCTAAACATTATGTACTGTTTGAACTTTAGTTACTGAGAGATGCTGAGAAAAAAAAATTGTACTCACTGAGTACAATGAGTATGCCTAGCTACACCCTTGCTTGGAGGAAGGGGGTATTGTGGCAAATAAAAGTTAGAACAATACAAAAGCATATAACTAAACATTGCCCACACAAACATTTGTGATATTTGTACTAAGAGTAAGGGTAGGGAAAGTTCTGTATATAGTTATCTTGCTTTTTCTTGTTCTGGACTGGAACTTTGTGAGCTTGATGAAGGATGTAAGTGGAGGCCCTAGAAAGAACAATCCTTGCTGTTGAGAGTTGATTCCTTAAAGAAATTTTAGAGAGATTTGGATGCATGAGATGCAAGTCTGAACTATAAAGGAGATGGGGGGGTTTACTTACACTTCAGGTCAGTTTGGCAGAGCTACATTGAATAGGATCTATGCGATGGGGGAACATGTATATTTGAAGAAAGGGATGTTCTCTTATTCCATAATGTTACATGGCCATGCTCTGATAAACGTGAAGCTAAGATACCCAGCTGAAAGCTGGGATTAGAGTCATTGGAGAACTGATGCCAGTTGGCTAAAAAATCTTGCACAGGAAACCTATGGGTCTGTGTCTTGGAAACATAAAGAATCTACAGGAAGGGGAATGTGACTTTTTAGAAAGTGGACATGTTTATAAGAAACAACTTAACATTAAAATACAATAATATGACAACAGAATTTGGGTGATTAGAGAAAGATATTTAACATTAAAACTGGAGCAAAAAAATACAGGAAGGGGGCTCACAAGTGAAGAGTTAAAGATATCTGAACAGCAATTGTCAGATCAAGCAGAGGGCAGGATACTTAGGCAACAGGTAGCATTAAAATTGTTTATTATGACAATTCCCCAGAACTGCAAAAAGCCCAAATAGTTAAAATGAGGCAACTAAATATGGAGGGAAGTGTCTTAAATTAAGAGACCCCATATCAGGCAGCCTAACTATGGAGCCAAGGGACATATTGCAAATATCCTGAAAACATTTTAAAAGCTGCTTCAAAGGCAAAAGGTTAGTGAAGACTATTATGAGTCACTGGAGAAATGTTTAGAGAGAGGGATGCTTCAGCAGCTGTCTAGAGAAGATGGACAGGCTATTTTGAAACCAATACTGATCCAGGAAATATAAGAGCAGCTTAGAAGACAAGCTCCAGGGAAAACTCCAGGTTGGGATGGCCTCCCAGCAGAGGTGTAAAGGGCAAGCCAAGAGGAATTAATTCCTGTTTGATATCTTTTGTTTGACAATATCTTAGATCAAAAGAGAATGCAATAGTCCTGGTGAAAAGCTGTCATTTTGGTAATGTTAAAAAATGTGAGGAACCCTGTAATCCCAATCCCAACTGCCCCATTTCTATCTTAAATCATAATTAATTTTTTATAGCAATCTTGGCAGATCATCTAGCAAAAAATACCCCAAATGAGGATACATCAAGACCAATGTGGGTTCATTGAGAACAGACAGACTTTTATTATCCAAACAGATATGATACATGCTAAAGCTCTGAAAGGAAATAAATACTTGGTTATATGATTCCTTGATGCAGAAAAGACATTTGACAGAGTACATTGGGAATATTTGTAGAATATTTTGTCCAGAATTAATTTTCTTTGGGAATTTATATCCTTGCTAAAAGATGCTTACAGACTTTTGGTGGTGGTAGTAAAGACAAATGTCTGAGTTACTTCAGAAATAGAAATAATGAGGGGTACAAGAAAAGGATGCCCACTATCCTGGTTACCCTTTGCTCTCTATTTAAAGTTTTAGCTCAAAGGATTAGAAACTCTGAGTTAGGGTGTTGGAACTGGGGGTAGGGGGCAATTAAAAAAATAACATTAGTTGTAGAATACATTAGTATTTTTATAGTACTAAGCTGTCAGTGGATATTGGTAAACTATTTTTTAATTTAAGAGGGCTTGCTAAAATCTCTACATATAGGATTATTGAAGACAAGATTAAAGTTGTAAGTGTGAATTTTGTCCCCACCCATGAATTGTTTCACACATTTCCATATTGCTGGTAGCAGTTTGGAAAGAAGTAATTTGGAATATGGATCACTAAGTCCCCAAGACAGTCCCTGGCTGCATCCTGGGAAGACATTAGAACCACGATTACAAATATATTACACAGGTGAAAAATTATATCTGATCTAGACAACAAAATATTGACAGTTAAAATGTTTATAGACCCACTAATCTTATACTTGATTCAGTATTTTTATATGATCACAGAAGAAGCTTTTGGTGAGGAGATCAGAGGACATTCTGAAATACATCAGGAGCAACAAAACCCCATGGGTAAAATGGCAAAAATAATATTACTCCCTAGATGAATATATTTTGGCAAAACCCGACCTGTATGACCACTATAAGACTGCCCATTTCGGGGTGGTTTATACAGAATCTTGTGCAATACTAAAAATGGAAATGCGCAATGTTTCAACAGGTTATAGATGTTCCCTTGGTAGAAAGGATTAATCTTTAGTCACAAACACAATCTCAAGAGGAAAAAGGAAGCTTTTATCACACCTTGTTAGAAATTTGCAAGAGCTGTTAATTTGTTAAAGGACTAATGAATATAAGATATGGGGATTAGTGCTGGAGCCTATAGTTACAGTCGACTCCTTGGTTCTCATCAGTACTCAAAAGGCAAAGAGATAGTGGGCTGGACATAGAAGGTTCTATTTTTATGAACACCTGCATGGATCAGAAAGGAGACTAGACTGACCAGAAGCTTGTAATAAATATAATTTCCAAGAAAGAGTATTACTAAGATGCAGAGGAACCTAGCAGGAATATGAGACTATATCAGAAAGAGAAGGTTTACAATAGTCAGAGCTAATAAAGTTATTGAGAGTTTCTGGCTCAGGAAAGGACTCTCAAAGAGGTTTGATAGGTATATTCAATATACCATTGGTACTAGACAAGTGGAGACAGAAACAAGGCAAGACCCAACATGGACAGAATATGTGGCAGCAAAAATTACTGATACTCAGTGAAAAGATATCCATAGAGCTCCAAAAATCACATCTAAGTCCAGAAAGTTCAGAATTTTTAAAAGCCATGTCTCCACAAACATCACATGTTCCCAGACTCAAGTTCTTTATGTTGGAGATGTCATTCAGGACAGAGAGGAAATTGGAGCCATATTTTCTGGATATGCGATAAACTGTGAACTCTCAAAAGAGACCTGTACCAGTTGATACAGAATATATTGGGGTCAGATTGGTATCTAGATGAGATGAATTTCTTCCAAAGATGGATACATGATGAAAAGGTGAAAATGTGTATTAAGAAGCTAATATATTTAATGTTGCTTACTGCTAAAAAATACAACTAGAAACTGGAAAAAAGACGATAAGCTATCCATTGGAGAGGTCATAAAGTTATTGTCTGAAGCAATGCTTATAGAAAACAGTTACAGAATTTCAGCCAGGTGACTGCCATATATTAAATGGGATCTTTCAAAGGAAAATAAAAATACTTTTAATTGGAATAACCTAGACCAAGATATGGGATTAACAAATTAATTAGATTCCACAAAAAAGCACAAACGTTTTAACCACACACAAGGCAAGGTTGGAGCTGTAGTTCAACAGTTTATCGCACCACAAAATAAAAGAAACATAAGCGCTTTTGTTATACAAAATACATAACTTCATCAGATAAAAGCCAACATTCAAATGGGCACATATATATGACATGTATTGTCATATGACAAGCACCAATTAATGTATTAAAGGAACAATGTATAAATATATAAAAACAGTTAAAAACACATATAACCATTAGTAGATTCCCCAGAAAAAATATATATATTTATTTAGGGAAATAATAAATATGAATGTAAAAAGCACATGTTAAAAAAAAAACAACTAAAAGTGTAAATATGTAAATATGTGTGTATAAATCCATAAACACATATTTATGTGTATAAATCTATGCTATCTCAATTCTGCCTTTGTTTTTAACACACATCGTATAGATGCAATTTCATTTAAACCTGGGAACCCCACTGCATGCAGGCGCAAAATCCAATACAGCTCATGGTTCTCCAAGAACAATTGCCAGGGACCACCTCTTGTATTCTTTTGCACTTGTTCAATTATAATGAACTTGAAGTGGTATTCAGGGAATTCCAGAATGTGTCTATGTAGGGCATTGGTAGTTTTTTTCCTCCGTATATCATAATTGTGCTCATAAATACGTTGCTCCAGCATCCGCTCTTTCTTACCAATATAAAAAGCAGGACAGGCCTGGCACAATGCCCCATATACAACTCCAGAACTTTTACAATTGTAATGCCCCTTCACTCTAAAATTAAACCCAAACAATGAAAAAACACAACAGAGGCAACAACTGTGAATGAAACTTCTTTACTGGTGCTTCAACAGTAAAGAGGTTTTATTGCCTCCATTGTGTCTTTTTCAAGATGAAGTACCCCACAGAGGTGTTCAAGATGCTTGCCCCATGCAAAAAAAGACTTTTTGCATCTTTACAGTGTTTTAACTCATTAGTTTTTACATGAATTTCTCAGAAACAGGTGAGTCGTAGAACTGCGCTTTGCTCAGAAGTGAACCCATTTATCTTCCATTTTGTGCTTTTAACTTCAAAATGCTTTTTATAGAGATAGACTCTGTGATTCATAAAGTCTTAGTATAAGCACAGCCTTTTTGTGGAGCTAACTAAGCTACTAAGATTTACTCCCTTGAGAGCCTCTACACTGACAATAGTCTCACATCTGTAGTCCAGGAGAGTGGGTTATGTCATTTAGCCATATACACAAACTCCCTCAGAAATGAATTCATCTCCAAATTTGCACAACTTAGTGATTCAGAGAATAGCTTGGCCATGTAAGGTTTTACTCTAAGAGGAAAAAGTGGCCATAATAAAAACACAGCAGTTGCACAGTCACTCCTGTAGGAGTATGAGCAGTGCAGATATGTTCAGGCAATATATGGGGGTATCTTTACTAATGCTATATATGGGCCATAGGGAGAACACTAGCATGGTCAGATCAGGCAGAGCTACATGGTAATAAACCAATAATGAGGGTTTTATCATTGTGGCTATACCTGTCTCTGAATCACATTTTATTGCCATGATGCTAATTGAATGACCCACACCACACTTGGCAATCAGTGCAAGAAGTGAATATTCCTTTGAATTCTAAGGACTATTATTTAGCCTTAGAAACACCATGGCATTTAACCTAAGTTGCCATCCTACTACTAGCTTTCCTAAAACAGCTTTAAGGCCAGCATCCCTATAAAGTCCATTTGAACAGACTCTAACATAAAAAATTAAAATTTCTTAAAATGTTGACAAAACATAGTTATGTCTGCATTAAGCATTTTCAGATGTCTTTTTTTAATTACATGTACATGTTCATGAATATGTTGGTTGAGCCTTATTTTAGTCTTTTCAACATTAAAAGCATCACAAACAAAAACAAAGTTGGGGGGTGAAGGTGGCATATGCCCTAGACTCATAGTGTTATGTAGCATGTCTGGCAGCTGCTGATAGAGGTTTATTACAGTGCTAACATTCTGAAATAAAAGTCAGTACTGTAACTGGTGCCAGGGCAGTGCTGAGAGACTTAGTGGGTGTTATTGTAACTGTAGCAAATTACTTCCTACAATTTGTAAAGAAAACTGTTTTCATGTGCTTCTTAAGCAGAGGAGCACAGATCAGGGAAAACGTACCTTCATTTTCAGTAGAGGAGCGCCAGATTGGAAAAGGGACCTGTTTTTCTTTTCTGTGTTTTTTTAGGTCCTCAATTTCGACAGCTTGAGGGTACAAGATTGGGAAGTACTACACAAGCAAGAAGGTCAATTCCTATGGAATAAAAAATTCAATTGTGTTCCCTAAAATCTTCAAATACCAGACATTGAGATATAAGGATCTATATTAATGAATCTACATTGTGGCAGTAGCCTCATTTATATGTAGCACTACTGTTTTGGGAATTTGTTTTAAAAGAAATGTCACTTCCTAAAAGACTATTAATTTCCTGATTGCTTGATCACAGTGTTTTTCTTCCAAGTATTTTAAATAATTCAGAATGTATCCTTACGATCACAGATTATATCAGGGGACTCTTCTACAATGTAACTAGTGCTCTCTTATTTATTTCACTAGTCTGTCTAGATGATGTAACCATGTCTCTTTTTAAAGAATAACTATATTTCTTACCCTTAAAGGCCAATACTTCTTGAAAGATATCCAGAATTTTCTTGTAATTATATCCATTCATCCATGGCACCTTTTCACATTTTTGCACTTCAACAGTGACAATTATCTACAGCTAAGGTTTATTCTGTTACTTATAATAAAGCTTTATAAATATTGATATCAAGATATTCAGTGTGAGTCTCCAGACTTATTGAACTTAAAATGTTAAAAAAGCAGAATTATTTAAAACATATCAAATTTATGCAACCGTTTGCTAAAGTGCCTGTGTTTACAAAAACATCAATAAAGGAAGCATACAATTGCAATTGCATATAAAGGTATGATTCAAAAACAAAATTATGGTTGCAGGTTGTTAATTCTAAATGTTCATAAGTTTGGGCCTTATATGACCTCATGGCCACTTACTCACTTGATGAAATCACTCATGTTACAAAATGAAAAAGTTGCTTGTAGCACCAAATCCAATTAAACACAAATCAACTCTACAACATTGGTAGGAAAGAAATGTACTTTTGTATAAGAGAAAACATCTAAAATAATCCTCCATTTCTTTACATGAATTAAGAATATAATATTGTATTATATGAAGTATGGCTAGAATAGCATCTTCACTAAATGCAAAAATCATGACTTCCCATACAATATATTAGATATTTTATCCATGGAATTTATATATACAGTGAGAGGATTGTTTTTTTAACCCTAGCCACAATAATATATCTAAATGACATATGGTTTATCTTGTTTAGTTTTGTGGATTAGGGGGCTATGGAATTATTGTAATACTCCAAAAAATTCAACTTTCAACAAAAAAAAAAAAAAAAAAAAAAACATGGATAATTTTTCATTGGCCAAGCTATCAAGTAAAATTTCATCAGTTATCTGATAAACCTTCATTATATCCTGATATTGGACTGTCCTATAAAAGTTCTTATCATTTAAGATTTCATTCATACCTTTGTATCTTTATATCTAGATTTCATTATATCTCTTGGAGCCCACAGTAATCACTCACCCCCATTTATTCCCTTTCATAATGCAGATAGAGAAATCAGACTTTAATTCCTTGTAGTGATTCAGTCCTGTTTAAGTTTAAAAAAATGGGTGTTCTTTGTAACAAGGATCTTATTTTAAGCTTCTAAGGTTTTTTTCAAGATTTGTAAAGTGGGTAACAATGTGAGTTTAAAAGTACTATGCAAAGGAAGAGTTATACTTACATTTCTAGGTAAACTACCTTTCTAGTAAACCATTCTAGTTTGATTAGTACTGTTTTATGTTTGTTATTCTTGTCAGAATGGAAGAGAAACCTTTTTCTTAACAGACAACATTGGGCTGAGTTAAGATTTCTTCAAGATGCTATCTGTATATCTTTGACTCCTGCCTCAACCCAGATGCTCAGATGCCCTTTAATTTATACTGATTGATATGATGTTTGCAAGTTTTGTACTGACCCTACCAACAGTCTGAGCCCATTTCCAAACTCAGGTTAACTGTTCTATAAATGGACACCCTGCACTCTTCCCAACAGGTAGCTAGAACTCAATGTTTTATTGTTACTGATTTATGTTCTATTTACTGAATTATTCAACTCATTTGAAGCCTACTCTCAGAAAAGGTCCAGCAATCAAAGCTTCACATATTTTTAAAATTAAATATATAGTATATGATGAAAAAGCATTAAATCAGCAGTATGTCAGTAATAAAAAAATGCCAAATATTCAAAAGTCAGTAAGGCCAGCAAACATATCTAGGGCTCTAATAATGATTTTTAACTTTGCAGTTCTGCATTTCAGAATCAGTAACATTGGACTCACCTATCCTTCAGTTAGATAAAACATTAATTGCAGACATGTGTCTCCTCTCCCTGGCTTCAAAGTTAGTGAGATCCTTTCTGCATCAAGGATGGCTCTTAAATATGCTGAAGGTTTGCTCTAATTGTGGAGTTGGCCCTTGGGGATTCAGTGACTATCCACTTGTGAGATAATGGGTAGGGTCCAGTCCTGCTTTGATAGCGGTGGACTTTACTTCTCCGCATAAGATTAAATTACTTTAAAATCTGTATTTTTTCCTCAGTGCTTTTTAGGAAGGATCAGATTAATGGACACTTAAAGCTAAAATCCACAGACAACAGCAAAGTGAATTTGGGAACCATTAGTACCCACAGCCTAAATAATTAAGCTGCCTAGAGGCTTAGCTTGCCTCTGATGGGATAAGGGCATGAGATGTCATGGAGACAAACTCATCCTTTTTACTCAAGTTGACTGAGATAAAGTATTCATTAAACACTCACCCGTCCTTCATTCTTCCCCTCCTCCTTCCCTTGCTCTCACTTGTAACAGTCACTGTTCCTAGTTTACATTTTTCCTTTTCTTCTTCAGTATTTTTTCCCTTATCTTTCCAACTTTATTTTTTAAAAACTACAAGAAAAACCTAGCCAGGCTAGCATTTTCACTGTGTGATACCTTAAACTTCATGTAATAGGGGCCCATAGATATATGCAAGTTACCAAGGAATTTGAGCATGTGACCATGCAGCTACAAAAGACATTACTCTAAACCAAATAGAAAGCTCACATAGTGCAAACCCAGAGGTAATGCATCTTAAGTATCTGCCATAAAAGTAGAAAGACTTCCATGAGTAGTGCAACCACTTATAAAAATCAAGTATAATGTTGGAACATTACAAAACTTACACATCCAATGAACTTTAAAAAAAAAATATCAGTCCAGAAGTTTTCTAGTTCGATAAAAACGAGTCCAACAAAACAGTCCACAGATTCTCTGGTGGTAAACATCCAGTGAAACCTGAGTAGGGAATTACAGTCCACAAGTTCTCTGGTTCAGGAAAACTTGAGTAAAAACATGCCAATTCCCCAGATTCTTTGGTTAAGCGCTTTCATCCTATTTATACTTTAAGACTTCATCACAAACCTCTTTCTATTTTAAAATTCATTTAAATAATATAATCTACTAATCATGTGACTAAAATATATTCCTCATAATTATTGGATTAAAGACACATTATCAACATTGTAGGCATCTAACTTAAAAAAATTATTTGCAATAGAAAAGCATTTCATTAAAGTTTTAAAGATATGTTTATTAATATACAATGAAATAAGGATGTGCCTAATCATGTACTGTGCATAAGTAAACCATATAATTATCCAATGTTATAATTTGTTTGCTTTAATTTTTAGGGGATGAATAATGAAAATCTTTTCATTTAGTCTAGTTACTCTTTTATTAAGCATTTTTAAGGAATGGGTCTTTAAAATGTATTAATTAACTTTTTTATTGGCCATGTGAACAATTAAGCAATTGTGTCAACTTTATTTAAATACATTTGTAAGGTTGTGGTCATTGTTCTGAAGAAGTTGAATTATTAAATTGAATGAAAGCATTTAATTACACTGGTGTAACAGGGATTTATTTGGTCCTACTTCAAGTTTAATTTTTTTTAGTGTGTTCATAGACCTGTCTCTCCATTTCGCCTACATATACATTTGTACATGTGGAGCAGACAGAAATATGTACAGCCCCATTGGTGGCACAGTTTCCCTTAGCTAGTATAACTTTAATATTCTTTACGTTAATCACGCCAGCTTCTAAAATAAAGGAACATTGTTTACATGACCAGCAAATCTGTGTACCTTGTGGAAAATTGTTTCTCCTGATGTAGTCTGTTTTATTTTTTCCACTAAAGGTATGAGGTTGTTTCCTGTCTTAAAAGTGAATATCAGGATTTCTCCTTTCAACCCAAATAACTTTATATCAATTTTAAAAATGTTCCACTTGTTTTTGAACTTCTTGAACACGCTACCATATTTAATGCTTATGGAATTCATGAAAGCCACTGTGTTGTTCCCTACCTTATCTGAGACTGTCTTATTTCCTACCTCCCAATCAACCCCAAGAGTAGGTGAGATTTAATTTCCCATCCATTATATATTTTGTTACCTATCTTAGCCAGTAATTCATGGGGGTAACCTCTTTCTAAAAAATGTCTTTATCGGTTTATCAAAGTTCTATTTGAAATAAATCTAGGCTTGAACCCATTCTTGCAGTTCCTTGAAATTGACCTTTTAAAACATTCCTTCTACAATGAAAAGGGTGGCAATTCTTAAAATGTAAGTATGTCTTAGAAAATGTTTATTTCCTGTAAATAGTTGATTCAAAATATTGCACATCCTTATTTTTCCATACTGTTACATCCAAATAGTTCACCTTGTGACTATGAATTTCAAAACATCTGTAGTGTTATATATGTAATTCAATAATTTGTTAATTCTTACTTTTGAAGCTGTCCAGAAAATAAAAATGTCATCTACATATCTAATATACATCTTCCAGTAATCTATGTAAGTGGAACTTAAAATAAATTTTCATTTCTACATATACATTACCAGGTTTGCATATATAGGGGCAAATGCCATGCCCATTACTACTGCTTTTTCTTGCCTGAAGGGTTCTGCCTCAAAATCCCTAAAAAAAAAAAATGAAATTACTAAATAATATCAATTCTATTAGGTCTGTCAATAGCCTGATAGTACCATTTTCAAACTCAGTAAGTAGTAGTGCTGAGTATAAAGAATCTAAACCTATTTTATGTGGAATACTTGTGAATTAATCAGTTATGTCCCCTGTCAAAAAATACTGTCTTCAGTGAACAGACAGTATTTAATTTACTCAAGAAATCTCAAGAATCCCTTAAAATATGTCAGGTGGATTCAAGCACGTTTTTAAGGGTCCAGTCTATAAATATTGCTAATGTATACACTATTGATCCCTGTGCTGCTACTGTAAGTCTCTAGAGGGGATCTTCTTGAACTTTGTGTACTTTGGGGATCCCAAAGATCGCTGGTATAACTTGATTTTTCAAATATAAAAATGTATATATATTCAAGGAATAATCCCTTGCATGAGACAGTTCTTTAAAAACATATCAGTCTTTTTACATGCTATATTGATTTTATTTATAGAAACTGATGTATACTTATTTATCTTATATGGTGCATTGAACAGTTTACTAATATAATCAATCTTGTCTATCAGTACTACTCCTTACATCAAGTGTTTCAGCTAGATGGCTTCTGACTGTCCATGACTTTTTCCTTTTTCCTTTTTAAGTCTTTATGGACAGATTCAGACCAATAAAGCCAAACCCCACTATTCTTATGAGGTCATTTGCATGTATCCCATGGGCCTCTATTACAGGAGATTTAAGGTACCACACAGTGAGAACTGTAGATTGATTAGCTTTTTTCTTGGTTTGTCTGTGTGACCTTTTTACTTTTGGGTTTGCTTTATTTTTCTATTGTCTTACCTATTTCACTGCATTGCCTTTTTTTCTTTTTGCTGTCGGCCTACTAATCTGCATCTCAGGAGTTTTAGAATAGTTTATATACAGTAATGAATATTTATTTTATTTTACCTTATGTTTTATGCTATTCATAATTTTTACTTGTAACTTAGTATAATTATAGCTCCATCATTCTGGTTTTATACAATAGTATCACAAAATTACATTATATTACATTGTTGTTTGGAAACTGTATTGTACAGCATTATATACTATCCTCTTTCTTTATTTTACACTTCATTATTCTATATTGTTTATAACTCTCAGCAAGTGTGATTATTAATTGTAAACTGTATTTTTGTACTGGAGGATTTCTACCTGAACATCTGTTGAAAAGTGGTCATTTTAGGCCAAATTGGACTAACCCAGTAAACAAATGCATAAATAAATAAATCATTCCATCAGGGTCATAAAAGCAAACTGTGGGCATGAAGTAAGCCACATCTAAATTATTATAAAAATAAGAAACTTAAATTTTGCATTGTGTTACCAAACTTCTCCGTCACCCCAAAAACCAGACCACTTCTTTGATAAATGTATGACCTTCCTCAGAATGGAAAATAATGTCCTATAAATTCCACTGACTGGGAGAATCAAGCACAATGGGACACAAAAACTACTTTAAGCTTCAGAAAAAAAAAACAAGAATTATAAAACTGCCAACAAAAGGAAAAATATCGGATATCATCCTGGAAAATGCTCCTGGTACTTGAGCTAAGCCAAATGTTTTACCACTTCATTTTCATTCTGATCATTGTCCTGAAATTCATCATATAAACCAAACTAAAACAAATAAAAATCTAACAGATTTAAGGAGTTTTTTCAAAGGGCAACTATGGTGCTCTGAATACCCTCTTGCATCAGTCAAATGAAACTGTATATTGGACCATCTCACCAGAAGCATAGGTGGCTCAACCAGCTGTCTGTGCAAGTACCATGAACCAGAACCTTACCTCGTATGCTTTTCAAAGAAAAACAGCAAAAATAAATGCATAAAGAAAAAGAAAGAAAAAAGCACTTTACTGTAATATTAGCAATCAGCTTATTATAGTTACATTATAGTTAGATTCATGTCCCCCCAGCTCTTCCATTGAAAAGAAAAACACTTTACTCTATTAAGCCTATCAGTTTAAGATGATTGACAGAATCATCATGGAGCAGTCAGACTGCAGAGAAATCATCCTCCTTTATGAAAACTCAGAACAGTTTTGTCAAATGCAGATCAGGTATGCTAGCCTGGACTTGGCTAAAATATTCAGCACTATAATCCTTGAAATAATATATAACTTTTGGAGATCTGAAGGTAATAAAGCCATAATAACTTGAGTTCATAACTAGCAACATGGCCATACAAAACAGGCAAAAATTGGATGAATCTTATCTTTACCATCCCTTTTCACCACTGAAGACTCTCAATGCTCTATCTTAGGGAAATTAATTTCTGGCTACTTTTTCTCAAAAGTCAACACAGCTTCTAGTGTCTGGCCTACCAAACAAGCAGATAGCTGCAAACCTGGCAGCACTAGCCTTAATGTCTGCGATAGCTCATCCATTAAAACTTTATTTTACATTAGACATGAATGGTGCAGTAAAAGTAGCCCTGTCTTCAATGTAAAAAAAAATGCAGGATACTGGCATTTAGCCAAAAAAAAAAACAGTTTTATATGCTGCTGATGGATAATAACTCTTGAGTTCTTCTTGAGGATAACTTCTTATGTCAAACCTATTCATCCACAAACACAAGCAGTTATCTATCTGATCCTCCATGGAACACAATGCTGTACAAGAAATGTAGCTGACCATCATGGCACAGCTTTTAACAGAGTGACTCTAGAAGACTGTACCATGTTATTTGATCTACTAAAATGCCATCTCAGGAAAATGGCTAAAGTACATACATTCATTCCATGAGGATCAAAGGGGAGCAAAGTTTGACTTATAGCCTAAAACTACAACAATTTCCCTCTCTTCTTTGTATCTTAACACCTTCTTAGAGGAAATATTTGCTTGGCATGCAAGGCATTTAATAACCCTTTCTTAGAACATCCCCTGGAGACTGAAGAGGATACTCTGCTGCCTTAAATATGGCTATCCTACATTCAGAAAATATAGTTCAATTAAACATTTTTACTGCAGTATTTCTTTGTGGTTAAAAAGAATAATGCTGACTTTTTTGTGTGAGCTAGTTATACCTTGCAGTGTCTTTTTCACTTTACCCACTGCCATATGACCATGGAGTTTGTATATATACATATGGGGAATGTAGGGGGTACCCCCCAAATATATATTCCAACTCCGGGATCATACTGCATTGGGGAAAAGAGCAAATTTGTTACAATGGCCAAGTAACTCCCTTCTCCAGGAAAAAAATTGATGATGTAATCCTTCACTGAAATACTATTTAATGCTTTAAGTTCAAGGAATAAATGTTCAGCGAATGGGAGCTTTGATGAAATGATAGACAGCCATTATGAAAAGAGGAAAATTCAATAGATAACCTTGATAAAGTCAGCATTAGCCAGTCCTGTCAAATCCATCCCATATTTCTGGTGATAAAGGAAATACAATTTCACAAACAGTGAGACAATCAAACTTAGTTTAGGCATAGATTCTGTGGGACAAAGGAAAACCATTACTGAGCATCCCTCATAACACCTTTAGTCCAGTTCACAAAATATGTCAACTGCCTTTATATACCCATCAAGGAAGAAAGACTAAATCTGTCTGGTGGACAGCTGCAATAAATAAACTCTATAATAAAAGGGAAAAAAATGCATTCCAGGACCAAGAAGGACCAGGTGCCTAATTGGAAGCAATCTCTCTTTAGCCTAAGAAAACACATGAGAGCACTAGTGAAATCCTCCAAAGCAAGCTTTGAGATCAAACTGGCCACATCTACTAAAGACAGTTATAAGGCCTTCTTCACATATGTCTGCAATCTGAAAGGAAGACTCAAATCTTCTCAGAACTGGTGGTAAAGGACACCACATACACAAACACCATAGATTTTGCCAACCTTCTTGCAGGCATGTTCAGTGAAAACTTCATCTGTCTGTTCCCCATCACTAAATTAGCACATTACAAGCACCTGCCCCCTTCCCCTTATCTCTAGGGAGGAAGTCATCACTACCCTCACAAAGGCAAGAAATACAGCCTCCATGGGACCCAATAACATCCCAGGCTGCATCCTACATGAACTGAGGCAGGAACCTGAAGAACCATTAGGCACCCTATTCAACCAAAGCCTGAGTACCAGATTTGTCCCAGATGAGTAGAGGACAAACACTGTTATCTCTTTGCACAAAAGTGGAGCATCCACCGATCCAGGAAATTGTAGACCCATCAGCCTAACTAGCCTGATCTGCAAGACCACGTATCAGATTATCATGGACCTCATTAACAAGGACATTGGCAACCTACAAACACTCAGTCCCAGACAGCTTGGTTTCATCAAAGGGAGGTTATGCCTGTTAAATTTGGTCGACTTCTTTGAGACGGTCACCAAAGCCATGGATGAGGGGAAGACGCTGCACACCACCTACCTTAACCTGGTCAAAACCTTTGGTACTATTTCCCACTCAGGTATAATAGATAAACTCTCTCAACTAGGCAGCAATCTGTATTTTACCAGATGGGTAGCAAACTGGCTCACTAATAGAACCCACCTAGTCAAAAGAAGGGAATCCATCTCAAGCAGTATACCTGTAATGAAAGGTGTACCCCAGGGATTGGTCTTAGGGGCCTCTGTTGTTTGGAATATACTTTTCTGAGGTGCAATCCAAAGCCAATGGGTTATAGCTGACCAGGTTTGCAGATGACTGCAAGCTGGGCACTGTCATCAATTTCTCTAGTGATGTGGACATCCTCCAAGAGGGTCTCACCCAAACAAATGACTGGTGCCAGAAACATAGCCTTAAACTGAATGCCAGAAAATGCATCATCATCCCCTTTGGGGATAGTGATGTCCCCACAAATTATCACATTAATAACAAGGTCTTAAGCATGCAGACAGTTGTGAAGGACTTGGGCACCGAGGCTGATAGCAAACTGATTTTTGACCACCATATTGCCTCCATTGTATGGAAAGCTTTCTACATGGCCCACCTCATTAGTAAGGGTATCTCATCCAGGGACAAGGAGGTCATAACATCCCTATATTCTTCCCTTATAAGACCCACTATTGAGTACAATGCCACTTTTTGCATGTACCTCACAAAGCACATGCAGCAGCTGGAGAGACCACAGAGGTTCCTCACCAGGAGAATCCAGAGCCTCAAACATCTACCCTACACAGATAGGCTAAAAGCCCTGTCCTTCTACTCAGTCTTACACAGACCCCTCAAATATGACCTTGTCTGGCATATAAAGCAATCTCAGACCCCGCCTTGATGGGACTACTGCATATCCAAAAGTCTAACTCCACTCAAGTATCCTGAATGCGCGACCTCAACCTGGTCTGTGATATCAAAAGGACATGGTGAGACAGATTTGTGTCCCAGAGACTCCCCCTTCTGTGGAATGGTCTCCCTCTCCACATCAAGTAGAGTACCTCATTAACCCTTTTTAAGTGCAACCCAGATAACTGAGTGGGGAATAGAAAATACACCCCTGGGATTCCAACTGTGTCCCTGCTGGCCTGGGGCATTGGGTTTTGACTTGTTGGAACATGGGCTAAATTCTTGGCCAGGCTTGTAAGGTCCTCAGGGCCAATAGCCTAGTAACTTCCTATGATCAAATGTAAAAAGAATTCTCTTTGATTGGAACAGTCCATGCACAACATCAAAAGTTCAATAGACAGACAAAGAATTACTTTAGTTACTAAAGTAGACATAAAATGACGGACTGACCCTCAAGAAGATCCTTTACCAGTAGAAAACTACATACGGAGAGGGGATACACATCAGCTTCAATTCAGAAGAAGTTACAGCTTCTGGGGAGATGTTTTTTCTTTTCACAAACATCAAATCTGCAAAGGATTTTGGCTGAAACTGAAAAAGGATTATTACCTTCAGAAACAGTTACAGATGCTGTGAAGGAACAGTCTTTCTGTGATGAGGATACAGGTGAAAAGATACAATAAACAAGGTCTTGCAACCTTTGAGAGAAGCTGAAGAGGACTAACTCTAGTCAGTGTGATAATTAGATATGCAGATAGATGAGCCCCAAGTTGAAACTTTCTGAAGAAATCTTGAACAGCAATAGAGATGCAGCTAACAACTGCATTGTTGCATTGTCCATGTTGAGAATATCGTATATAGTCCAAAAAAAGGAGGCCAAACTGGTGGTCCTCTGCCATAAACAAACTATACAGCAGAAGGAAGAAACTGTCACAGAAAAGAAGAAAATTCCATGATGCAAAAAACTCCCTTACCAGCCTCAGTAAGAAGCTGAGATCCCTCATAAAATCCTCCAAAGCTAGTTATGAAAATAAAATTGCCAAAGATTCCAAAGACAACCACAAGGCATTCTATAGTTATTTCAAGAATCTAAATGGCAATGCTCAGATCTGCCCTGAGCAACAACAGAAAGGCATTAAATATACTGATCCCAAGGATATTGCCAATATCCTGGCAGATCGATTTAGTGCCAACTTCACCCCCCTCTCAGCCCTTAAATGGCCCATCTCAATACCAAAAGATTCTGGTAATCATGGCCACACAGGTAGAAACCACACTCACCAAAGCTAAAAATACAGCATTCATGGGACCAGATGACATCCCAGGCTGTGTACTACATGAATTACAAAATGAACTGGCACCCCACCTAAGTGTCATGTTTAATCATAGTCTCACCTCAGGCTTCATGTCCACTGAGTGGCGAACAGCTACAGTTATCCCACGCCACAAGGGGGGATCCATCTTGGATCCCGGGAACTACTGTCCCATCAGTCTGATGAGCCTGATCTGCAAGGGCATAGAATGCATTATCATGGAACTTATAAACAAAGACATTGGCAACCTTCAAACACTGGACCCCACCCAGTTTGGGTTTGTGAAGGGACGATCTTGTCTCCTTAACATGATTGACTCCTTTGAATCCATCTCCAGAGCTGTGGATGAGGGTAAGGTGGTCCACACAGCCTATCTGGACCTCGCCAAGGCCTTCAACACCATCCCCCACTCTGGAATCATAGATAAACTTACTAAGCTGGGCATAAATCTCTACGCCACTTGATGGGTTGCCAACTGGCTTACTGACAGAACCCAGACTGTAAAAGTAGCCGACTCCAAATCCAGCTCCAGACAAGTGACAAGTGGAGTACCTCAGGGTTCAGTCCTGGGATCGCTCTTGTTTGGCATCTACTTCTCTGAAGTACATGCCAACGCTAAGGAACTCTGGCTAACAAAGTTTGCAGATGACTGCAAACTGGGAGCCATTAGTAAATCCCCAAATGATGTGAATATTCTACAAAAGGGCCTTACAGAAACAGATGCTAGGTGCCAGAGCCATGGGATCAAGCTTAATGCCAAGAAATGTACAGTTTTCCCCTTTGGGGAAAAACCATGTACTCATGAATTACCATATAAGTGACAGTACACTAAACACCGAAAGTGTGATCAGAGACTTAGGGACATAGGTGGGCAGTGGTCTCACCTTCAATAACCACATTGCCACAACAGTCAGGAAATCCTTCTATGTGGCACACCTCATCACTAAGGGCTTTTCATCCAGAAAAATGGAAGCCATTGTCCCACTGTACTCATCCCTCATTAGACCCATTATAGAGTGCAACGCCCTATTTGGTATGTACCTCACATGACATCTGGAACAGCTGGAAAGGCAGCAGAAATACCTCACTTAAAGAATCACAGGCCTAAAGCAGATGCCCTATGCTGACTATCTGAAAAAACTCCAGCTATACTCTGTGGCATATCTCTGCTTAACATACAAGGTCATGTCAAACCCTGAGCTGCTGGACATGCTCCACTTAAAGAAATCCCAATCCCTCAGAGCCACATGCTCCAGGGATCTAAACCTTGTCATCACAATGAACAAAACATGCTGGAGTGATAGGTTCCTGACCCAGAGACTTCCCATACTCTAGAATAGACTGCCCATACACGTCAAGCAGAGTGCCTCCTTATCCCTCTTCAAGAGGAACCTTGACAATTGGATGGGAGATAGGAAATTCACCCCAGGGATCACATCAGTCACCCTGCTAGACAGGGGTCCAGGGAAGTAAATATTGTGGGAAGAAATATCCAGGGAATTGTTTGGCTAGGCTTGTACAGGCCCTAGGGTCAATAGCCTAGTACCAACCTATGAACCTATATGTTTTGTGGAACTAGGACTTCTCAGAAGAAGCTAAAATATCAATCATCCTGGATGAAAAGCATGATCCTTGGCTGTGAATGGAAGTGAAGAAACCAAGCATTCAGCTTTAGATCTTGAAGGCAGAGGTGCACCTTCCTAGATTAGAAGTAACCTGAGGCATGACTCCATTAGAAATCTCTGTATTAGTAGGAATCACATAGGACTATCTTTTGTTGTCCTTATATGTTTTCCAGATCGAGGCTTCTGAGAAAATGGTAAAATATCCACTACACTGCAGGAAAGTCCTTGTCCCTAGCTGTGAATGGATGTGGAGACATCAAGTTGTCTACTTAAGATCTGGAAGGCTGAGGTATGCCTTCCTAGATCAGAAGTAACCTGAGAACCCACCAGCAATCTCTGTAGTAATGGGAATCACATCTGTTGGGCCAATGTGGAGCTAGTAAAATGACCCTGTCCCAGTAGAACTTGACATTTCATATGAATCTTATCATTAGCTGACAATGTAGGAAAGTATAAAAAAAAACGTGAGGCCAGTCCTGTGCTAATCCAACCCTGTCTTGTATTTTGGGCAGAAATGAAGGAAACAATTAATCAGTTGCCTTTCTTATGAAATACACACAGGTCACAAATTAGCAATCCCTAGCTCAAGAATACTATCCTAATAATGGTCAAGATGGGTGAACACACGTGGAAAAAATAGAAAATGTCTGACTCTTTCTACAAGGGAGACGGCTACCGCAGGAATATTTGTGATGATCAAAAAACAATGTGCCTTTCTACATTCCTTTCTTTGGGAAAGTCTCAATGGGTAATCAAAACCCATTTTCAGTGTAGGCCTGGGGAGAACAGCTCCAGAGAGTTAAATAACATCAAATAAAGCACCTGTGCAAATGTAGCTAAAAAAAACTCTTATGCATACCATTTGATAGTAGAATACACATCATATAATAAAGCATGAGGAAACAGGTGATGTAAAAATAAAATAACGTACATAAATAAATAAGTAAATAAGTAAATGATGGTTGAATATGACAACTGGTATATATTAGAAGTATAGTCTAGTATGCTAGAGTGGAAAGAGGGCAGGTGTTGAAAGTTGCAGATAGCATAATGAGACGTAATGCAGAGCAGTGATCAGCTTTATGTGGCAGGTTAGCTGCAGGTTTACCTACGTTATTAGAGCATTGATCCAGCTGTGATTTAAGAGAGATCTGGATGTTAGTCAAGATAGGTCAGTCAAGGAAAGGGAGGGTAACAGAAAAGTGTTAGCTAGGGTGAGTCTACTTGAAGAAGTAAGGATTTTTTTCTCTGTATAGTAAACCTAGCTTTTGAGAAGTTATTTTTATAGTTTTGTACATGAAGATCAAATGTTAAGTTGTCATCTATGATGCCTCCAATTAGTTTGGTATGGGTAACTGTTTCTAATACTGTATTGTTTAAATGTGGAAGTTGTTTTTAGCCTTAGCATGGGACTTTGGAAAAATAGCAGTAGTTTAGTCTTTTTGGGATTAAGTAAAGGTTGTTTTTGATGTAGCCGCAGTTTGATTGAGTTGAAGTCATATTATATAATACATTGTAGTTGTAGTGGGTTATCAGATGAGCAGATAATAGCTGACTCATCTGAACAGTGAATAATGCAATCTTACTGAAAGGAGGTATATAGGTTATTGATGAAAATGTATAAGCGCAGTGGACTGAGGATAGAGCCTGGAGGAGACCCTATTTTAACAAGAAGAAAAGGACACAAAGAAGATGGTCATTTGACAGATTGATATCTTTCAGATAGGTAGTTAAAAAAATCATAGAAAGGTTGGTTTGGAAAGGCCCAGACAGGACATTTGAGTCAGAAGTTTCTCATGTGGCATTGTGTCAAAGACTTTTGAGACATCTAGAAAAACAGGAGAGATAAACATTCCTTGATCTATAGCCTTATTAATGGTGTCAGAAAAGTTGAGGAAAGCTATAATGGTGCTATGGCCTGGTCAAAATCCATGGTGTGTTGGGGTTAGGAGATCATTCTGCAAGAGGTACTGAAGGAGTGCTTATGAATATATATTCCAAGTTCTCGGGGGGGGGGGGGTAAGGTGGCAATTGGCATGAAGTTAGAGTTTTCAGAAGTGCTACCTCCTGTATGGAGGGGAATAATGAATATTTTTTTCACAGGGCGGGGACATGCGAGTCTTGGCTAGATCTATTAATGAGAATTGAGACTGGGTATTCTATAGACACTGCAGTGAGCTTAAGGTATACAGCAGGGAGATCATCAGCAAAAGGAGAACAGGGTTTAAGTTTTTTAGTAAATTTTTAATATATGACATGGACACAGGTTGGAGATTGAGCGCATGGATGTCAAGACAAGTAGGGTTTTGAAGTAGATTAAATGGTTGGGGAGAGCCTGAGTTTAGAGAAGTATTATGTTTTTTGTCACTATTATGAACCAAAGGGTAATATTGAAGAAGGTCTTGCTGAGGAGGAAGAAGTGAATATTCTACAAGGAGGAAACAGAAATAAAAATAAACATTGTAAAATTAGAATAATAGAGAAGAGCGCATTGAGTGAGGAAGTAGAGAAGAATAAGTATGGAGAAAAGGTGATATAAGATTGCAAAGGGCTTGTTTGAATGCTATTGGATAATGAGCTAGTAGCAGGGATCGGTTTGACTAGTAGGAAGAGGAGGGGTTAGGAATGAGGAAGGGGAAAGGAGTATTACTTTGCTCCAGCATGTTTGATGAGCTATCACACTGAATTCATATTGTCTGAATGAATGGGTGCAATGCCAGGAGAGCTGTAGTCTTAGAATGCCTGTAGAGTTAGTAAAATCACTGTCATCTTCAGATGGATGACCTGCAAGGATGACTCTTGGGATGACTATGTCCCCTTGACCTCCTCCATAATAGGGATAATAACTAAGGGATTGCTCTGAAGAAATTTGGCCTTTCCTATCCACTAAAGAAAATTGTCGCAACAATCCTCAGAAATCCTGATGACCTTCTCCCAAGGGACCCTGTGCTTGTATAACTAGTACTACAACATTCCCATATAACACTCACCTATATAACCTGACATGGGTACCATGAGTCCCAGTACCTGCAGAATATTTCAACTAATGCTTGATTTTGTGAGTCTAAAACCAGAATTGGTTTGCATTCTATCCAAAAGCAGATGCATTTATCAAGTTGTGGTATAGACTGTGGCTACTATAAACAAGATTTATTTCTTATTGGTTCTTAGGTTGATACTAGGCTAACGACCACTAGTCCCCTTAGAAGCCTATTTGCACACTCCAAACCATTGGGTGGGGTCATCTGTGACTTCACCAGATGGATTATGATCCACAGCAGCAGGTCCCTGTTCTAGGTGAAACTTTCCTTGGTGTGTGTCAATAGATGTAGTTGTATAGTTATGGGAAGACTCTACAGAGGAGACAAGCTGTCATGACTGCCATGCATTTGGTAAGATATCAGGGGGCTGTGGTGAGATAAAATGACAGAGTAAAAGCTACTTGCATCCATTCTGAAGAAGAGGAACTTCCTGGAGCTTTGGCAGTCTCTGTGGGGAGATATGTGCCATAATGATTAAGACAACAAGCACATCCAATCTCCTATTGATGGATAATTGGAGAAGATATTGCAATATAACCATATGAAAAGGATAATGGTGTTTAGCCTGCTGAGAATCCAATATTGGCCTGAGTTCTTGAATTTTTTTTATGACCAGCAAAAAATCTGGAATAATTTGCTTGTTCTTGCTGGTCTGTCATGACTTCTTGGATACTTTTTTGAGGATATATTTCACCTTTTTCCTCACCTGCAGCCTTTGAATGAGTGCTATGCCCAGTAAGAGCAAAGACAGACATTTTGGTCTGTAGGTTAATGGGATGAGGTAATATTTTTTTATTATATGCCTCAATTACCTTTTCTTGGAAATCTTGTGCCGGTGGGAGCAGGGTAGACAGAACCTCCCCTGAACTGCCCCTGAAAGGGGATCACTAGATTTTGGGACTAATATTCCTTCTTTTAGTCCTGTAAAAGAAATGCAGAAGAAAATTTAATGTTACCCCAGTGTCCAAAGGGGATTCCTCCTTCTATTTAAAGCTTCATACCCAGAGAAGTTGGTTGAATTTAGATCCAAACAGCAAGGACCTCTTAAAGGGGCCACTCCATAAATATTATTTTGGCAAATTTCAACATAATTCACGATGCACAGTCTTGCGAAGAATACATAATTAAGCTAGAGCCCAATGATCTCTAATCACACCCACAGCTAAATCTGTGCCATTAAAAAAATATACCATAAAGTTGCTAATAGTGTGCAACACATATTTAAAATATACCTCTAAAACTAAAGCATCTACATTAGCTAATTTAGCACCCTGAGACACAGTGTCAAGGAGGTAAAAGACCAGCACTACAGCCTATCCAAATCCCTTGACTCTTTGTCAGTCAGCTGGGAATTCTGACACTATGGAGCAGGATTCCTTCTCAGAAAAGCTGCAGAAACAGTTGCATCTGGCTTAGGTGTCCCTGCCTGTGTAGCAGAATTTGATGGCATCTAAGATTCCTGTTTAATGCATTTGTTTGTAGGGTTCATGGTATCTGGTTATCCTGTGCTATATTTATAATCACCTGCAATAATATCAACACAAGTACAAACTACCAAGGATGATGCTTGGTATATTCTTCAGAAAGGAAAGCTCCTCAGATGGCCTGCTCCCTCATTATCTGTAAAACATTGACATTTTCTGGGTTTTGGATGTGAGGGTTGGCACTTGAATCCCTCATTTTGCTCATGTTTCATCCAACATGGTTAACTTTTTTGGTGCTTCTGTGCACTCTAAAGAACAGAACAGCCTTCAAGGAGTTTACTGTCCTAGATCAAAGGGTCCCTGTTCCATCCTAAAAATTTGTATGGACAGATGTCCTTGAGGGCCTTGCAGTAGAAGAGGATTAACATTTGTGCTAAGTCACCAGATATCAGGGTACCAATTCCATAACATTTGATATCTGTCCACATAATGATAGCTGAATCTGAGTTTCCTGTCTTGGATCCACTAACACTGGCCTTTACAATGCCTAGACACCAGATGATTAAGCATCAGAAGAGCCTATGTAGAATTTGAAAAGGCCAATGTTAGAGTTCACAAAGGGGTCAATGTTGGGGCAGACAGATAAGTCTGACTGGGACTGGCCAACAACAAGCCACCTGTAGTCAACATGGAAATGGCCGGACACAGTAGAGACTGTTACAATTCTTGTGGTTGCAGATTTGGCCAACTAAATGCTAGAAAGAATGATGCAGGGAAGATAAAATCCACATAATTAAACTGTGAGTGTAGAGAATCGTATGATGGTACCTTAAGTGCAGGGCCCACATTTCTGTATTCTAAACAGTCTTGGGAGAGACCAGGTTCTGATATCAAATTTGCCTTCATAACTCTCATAAGTTTCAGAGACGAGAGAAACCAAAGTGGTCTGCCACCTTGGCTACCTCAGTATAGTCCATAATCAACACAGGAGGAGATCTCCAGCCTGAAAGGCAGGACACAAAACATCTAAAGCTGGGATGTAAGTGGACACTTCCAGAGAAGGTTGTCTGATGTGGACCACACTACAACAGCAGAATGCACAGAAGTAGCAGGTAGGGCATGCACCACCATAGTAGCTTGCACACCTCTTTCTTTAAATTGCGATGTGGCTTTAATGTTAGCCAGCTTAGCACATTGGACTTTAATGGCCAACTGCTTAATAGACACAGTTAACTTAATGACAATAGTTTGTAGTTAACTAACTAGACCTGAGGGCTGTCTTCAGCTCAAAATTAGGAGCAGAGATATACTAATATGAGAAAGTGGGGCCTATTCCATTTGTCTCTAGAAGCAACACAAGTGCAGGGCAAAGTCTGAGGGCCTTGCTAAGACATTGCTTTAAAGTGAAGCTTTGAACAAATAGGTGTGAAGCTGGTTTCTTCACCTCCTTAAACTAGACTCATTGAAGGTTGCACAAATATCCCAGGGTTTAGACTCTTGCTCAATACTTAAGCAATACACAATCTTATCATGACTGTTGGCATGAGTAATCTTTTAACCATAGCTAAAATTATTAGAAAAAATTGCTATGGCTAAAATGGGTGAAGCCATGACCAACAGAAACAGGAAGTAAGAATGTAGAAACCAGCCTCAAATCACCAAGAAATGAAACCGAAGCCTCAACAAAAAACTAGAGCATTGGAAGTCATAATGGAAGGTTAAAGTGTGTGTAGTTTGCAAGAAAATTCTCAAACTACCTCAGAAGGACCTGACAGAAGTAGTAAATAACATTGTTGGCCTATATTCACAAAACAAGAATGGAAAAAGAGGCAAAATGATTAGCCTCAAAGAATATCCTGAAGCCAGTATCAGCAAAAAGAAACTGCAAAATGGAAGAAATGAAGCAGAGGGCATCATATGAATGGAAGAGTGCAAATGTAACCTGGGAAATAGTATCTACCCAGATGAGCATGTGTTGTATGCTACATCTTAAAAGTTAAACAAAAACTGATTTCTCTATAGGCAGATTAAATGAGTCTTTATCAGATTATCAAACTCTGAATCCAGTGAACACCTCTTCATCGACCCAGTTTAATCGAAACCTAACATCCTCGAATGATCGTTACATCGAACATTTTCCCACAGTAAGTAACCAGTTGGCCAACATAGTGATGCCATCAAAAACACAAACATTTAAATCCCACCCTGATAAAGGGCTGCAACCCCACACACACCCCCCCTATCTAAATGGATCTAGGATGTTTGATCGAATGATCAAACGTCCGAATCCATAACCACCGAACACACTTTAACAAAAGTGCGTTTATCAAAAAAGTGCTTTTGTTAAAATGTGTTACTAAAAAAAAAAACCACTACATTAACGTTTTAGCAGGGGGGGCTGTGCCCCCCCCACACCCCCCTACTTTAATATTCTCACTCCGAGACCGCACTACAGTGGGGAAAAGGGAATTTTCCTTTATCCGCACTGTAGTATGGCCTTGGCAACAGGCATACTTACGCAAATCTGCTTCTTTGGTGAAAAGCACTTTTGCGTAAGTATGCCCAGCCATTTGGGTTTCGGACTTTTGATCATTCAATCAAAAGTTCTAGACCCATCTAAATGTATCACTTTTGAGATCACATTATGGTGGGGAAAAGGGCAAATTCCCGATGATCACCTACTGGTTACTTGCAGTGAGAAAAAGTTTGATGTAATGATTATTTGAGGATGTTAGGTTTTGATTAAAAATGGGTTGATGAAGAGGTGTTCGCTGGAGTCAGATTTTGATAAACTGATGTAGACCCGATCAAATGATAAGATATTGCATCCAGTAATGTTCATTAATAATTCCTGTAATACATTTGATGTTGAACATTAAAAAAGCACAAAAGGTGGTACAAGAGGCATGTATTAAGGACATTAATCATCAGGGCATTGATGTAAATGCAATGGTGTGTTACAGGTTTACTTTAATAGCACAGACAGCAATGGGGTGAAGACATGTACAAGTATCCATTCTAAATTCAGTCCTAAGCATATAGTAGGTAGGCACACATGGTAGTAAGATACTCTTTGCAGTATGGATAAATATACATATTGTTTAGATTAATTATGAAGACAGCATAATACTCTAGAAGGACACTAACTAAAGCATTAAGTAATATACTTAGAATCTTCCAGTGAAGCAAATGTATTTGGAAACTAAGTACAATGCTGATAACAAGTTCTTCATAAATTCAGATAGGTGCTGCCTATTTCCTACCAAAGAGTATATTGCTGGAATATCTGAAGTTATGGATTTATTTATTTATTCATAGGTATTTGCTTACTGGTTAGTCTGATGGGTCTATATGATGTTGTTGAAAGAGGAATTCTTCGAATATGTCTTTATCGACACATAAACATCGAACACTGAAACTGCCGAATAGCCACTTAAGTGATTTTTTTCCCCAGTGGAAAAAAATAACTTGGCCAAAGAAACACAAAGCAAACATTCAAACCCTACATAGTGGGGGACTTCACCCCCACCACACCCCCTGATGTGGGGGGATGTGCCCCTCACCCCCCTAACTAAATATACCAATTCTGAGATTGCACTACAGTGGGGAAAAGGGCAAATCCCCAATGATGGCCAAACTATTTTTTTTCCCCTGGGAAAAAATTTGCTGAATTGGCCGTTCAGTAATTTCAGTGTTCGATTTTTATGTGTTGATAAAGACGTATTTGATGAATTCGTCTTTCGACAACATAATTTAGACCCAGTCTGACTTGGCCTAAAAAGATTCTTTTCTAGAAGAGGCCCAGGGAAAAAAAAACTCTACTACAAAAATACAATTTACAGTTAATGCTTACAAGCAATACATAATCATGTAAGATTGTGCAAAGTATAAAAGAAAGACATATAATTGTGTACAATACAACTTTAATACAACACAATATAATGTAATTTTGTGATAATCGATTATAACAGTGAAATGATGAGTTAAAAATATAATGTGAAAAAATAAAAAGAGTATTCTTTATAGTAAATAAACTATTGAAGAACAAATGATATGCTAGTTGGTAGCTGACAGCAGGAAAAAGAGGAGGTAAAGTGAGAAAGGTTAGAAATGAGAAAATAAAGCAGGAAACACAAGTGAAAGAATATGGTGGGATTGTAGGTTAGAGGCATTTTTGTGTTACAGGTGAGAGCAGAAGTAGGATGGGATTGAAGGATGATAGAGTGTACAAGGATGTCTAATGAAAAGACCAGAGTGAGATGATGAAATGGAAAGTTCTAGTCTGTATTATGTAAATAGGACCAGAAGAGTTCAGATTTCATGCAAGAGAGTAAAAGATGAGGAAATTCAAATGTAAGGGCTTACGGGGTTAAAGACAGAAAGGAAATTGTAGCCAGGCAAAGGTGAATTTATGCCAAAAACTGCCCAGTTTAAACCTCATATAAGTCATAATACATTGTTCTTGGGGGGGGGGGGGCATATTTAACACACCTGTTATACAACTACTCTAATTAAGATGTGCTAGTTGCAGAAAAGGATAGTGAACATGATATTACCAGAGAAGAGTTTAGAGACTATCACGGTGGTAAATAATTTACTTTTAGAGCTAAGGAACAAGAAAGTCCATGCCGGCTAACAACTGGTTGCATTTTGAATGGTGGAATAAATGTGCAGGTCAAGTGATAAAGAGCAGTACCAAATTATTTGATGCTGGGAACTGTGATTCTCTATGTCATATTTTAAAACATCAGACACTTGGGGGGAGATAACTGAAGTAGTTATTTTGCTTCCAGTTGCACATTTTCTGATACAGAATAGCAACATGCAAGTCCTGTCAGGTTAACAATCTACCCATGATGGCTGCTAACTTCAGCAGTGCTATCATGCATTATGAGTAAAACCCCATTTAGGCTCAATGCAGGCATAATGGATCTACAGTGATCACAATGATCATTATGGTTTTCCAGTTCATTCAATGGAATGGCTTTATTGAGTTGATTGAAACTAAACAGAAAATAGCATTTAGGATGTTATGGAATACTTGTAGCCAAAGTTCAAGTTTGACAAAACCTCTCTGAATTGTACGTTGAGCAGTAGCTAGGGACGCATGTTTATAGAGAAAAGAAGGGTCATCAATGCATTGTATGAAAGCAAGATCTGAGCATTGTGACAGAATAGGGTTGAAATATAAACTGAAGGACTAAGTCTAATCTCTGTGGATACTTTTGCTCACATTAAACACATTGTATTTGTAGTTTTAGAAGAGCTGCAGTGCCATCTTTGATTATTTAATTTGAGCTCAGTTAGGAGTTTACTTAGACAATTTTGGTTTATAGTCTCAAGCACCCTAAACAGGCCAAGGAAAGTCCTTTATGCATGCTATCACAAATCAATTATTTCATGAAAGTAGAGTTGTATTACACAGAAACCACTATATCACCCATGTTAAGCAATGATATGTATGCTGTCAGTTTCCATGAAATCAGAGAGTTGTTCATGCACCACCAACTCTACAACTATTGCTAAAAACGTTTGGCTGACAACAGTTCTGATGTTAGTATTGTCTATTGCTGTCCCTCCTTGATGAAATGCAGCAAAAATGGCTACTTTCCATTACTGAAGGACAGGATCCTCTCTTCCACTTCTGTTGATAAGAATCTTGTATGGAACTGGTAGAAAATGGAATGAGAATTTTATGAACTTAGGGGAATATGATCAAGTCCTTGAGAGTCAGTTGCACTGATGTTAGACTGGAAAAAAAGCTTATTAAGACAATATTGAGACAGGAGCATGATATCAGCCATGTAGACACTACAGAAAGTAATTAACAGCTTTCAGTCTATTAAAATCTCATTTTGAGAAAGGGAATATCACCTGCTTTATACTGTTTTCTGAAACATTACCCTCTTCATTTGTTAAAAAATCATTACTGCTGTCACCATTTCAGACTAGGGCGAACTCATCACTGTCTTTTTGTGCGATAGTTTTTGTAGTTGATTTAAGACATTTGTTTATTCTGTGAACTAGCTAAAGCCCTGTTATCCAGATCATGTCCAGTTGCTGAATTTGAATATTCCCCCAGTTTTTATTTGTGAATTATTAGCATAAGTATAAATAATTTAACTGCCATTTCTTTCACCATTTGTAAGCTTTTGTTAATATTCTCTTAGTTTGCTTTCTTTAATACACCTATAAACCATGTTTCCTCCACTTCTTACTCGCTTAAAAATCCATTCTTCATTTTTGGCCTCTGTTGATTTGACTCCTATCCCAGCTACAAAGGAACAAGAAATGCAGTCAAAGACAGGACCTCAAACAGAAGCAGTTCTCTTTACTCTCTGTGTTCTGAAGAAGTCCCATGTAATTTTATGGGGTCAAAAGCCCTTAACGTTTCTTGTGGTTGTATCCAATAAAGAGAACTGCTTCTATTTGAGGTCCTGTCCTTGACTGCATTTCTTGTTCCTTTGGAGTCTTATTCTGTGTTCTTGATTCTGCTATCCCAGCTACATTGTTTTCTTACTCTTTCTGTATTTCCTAAATACAAATACTATATGTTTTTCATAATATTTAATGTAATGGATACTGTGAACTGAAATGTTATGTCTTATTTTTGACTTGCAGATTTGTAGCACATATAGGTTTGCTGCTTCCATAATGACACTTTGATACCCGCCCCCCCCCCCCACCTTGCTCTTACACAGTATTGTTAAGCAACTTTTTTCTAGAGTATATATAATGCTTGGCTCCATTTTGACAGGGTGTGTCAGATTATGTGTGTTGCTTTGACACTTTATACACATGTGGTACACTATACTATACCATCAAACAGACAAACATATTTGATTTGTGAAGTTAGTTTATTTAGAATAAAATTTTCACATGACATTTTTATTTTTGTATTAAATTGCATTATATACTTTTTTGGCAAAACCGATGCCATGTTAAAAGGTAAATAAAAAATTGGTCTGATAACTTGTATGATTGCAAGGACAAGGAAGAGCTATGGTATTACTGAATAAGGGACAGTGCAGTTACTTAAGAGAAGGAATGAAAATGCAGTTACTTAAGAGAAGGAATGAAAATGCACTATTATATTTTTTGAAGAGGTATCCAGTCCCAAAACCACAAATAGCAGTATTAAGGATATGCAGGGGAATTCAGAGAAAGATGAAAGGGGATTTCAAGTCAAACAGAACACCAATAAGGTGAGATATGCATCTACAGAAACATGAAATGAGAAAAAATTGTTAATTAAATGACAATTCTTTATTATTTCCATCAGTTTTGGGATAATTGGTAAGATGCATTTCCCAAAGTGAATATTCGTAACTTAACTCATTTAATCTTGCTCTGGTTCTACCGCATCAAACAGTCTGAAGAAAAGAGAACATTCAACTGGTCTTGAGTGAGGAAGTGTTTGTGCACATATCACACTTCTATTATTCCTGACTGCTTTAAGTCCTTTTAGTCTAATGATGTTTTTTTTTCCCCTTAGGTCATTTAGGAAGATGGATAGATACAGATATTTTAGCTACATTTTGAAAAGAGATCTTAAAGCCATCAGACTTATAGAAGTTTTCAAAAAGACTGTGATAGTGCTCTAATATGTGAGTTCCTCTAAATCCTAATTTTTATTGTAAACAACATTTCTAGAACCGAGATCTATGGAAGGCACTCTGCTGAGAATCATTAAATTTCATCTGTTTCCTTGTATATATTTTATTGGGGTCTACTTCTAGTGATTGAAATCCCACTTGCCCGCCTTTCTAAATACTGAGATGACATCCCGAAACCACATTTGAATGAATTCTTGCATCATCGATAAGGAATTAGGGGTAAGTAACCACTTGGCCACCATAGGTTCATAGGTTCATACTAGGCTATCTGTCCTGGGGCAATTATAAGCCTAGCCCGATTCTGTATGGCTTACGCCACCCCTTGATGAACCTTGCCCCTTTCCCCACTGTAGTGCAATCTCAGAGTTGGTATATTTAGTTAGGGGGAATGTGTGTGGGGGGGGTGAAGTCCCCCCCCACATGGGTGGGTTTAATTTAGTTGGGTTTTTATTTTACTTTGTGGTGTGGACAAGTGGTTACTTACTTGGAGTTTTCAGTACGTGATCCCTGAGATCGTTCAAATGCCTTTTCAGCAATGTCATCTCTGTGCTACGAAAGTTGGGTAAGTAGGACTTTGATCATTAGAAGTAGACTCTTTTACTGTTTTTATGGCCTCTTTCTGGATACCTGTTAGGAATATAGGAAGAGTATTAAGCAAGTGGTCACAGTAGACAGTAAGTAAGGTACTTAGCCATATACACCTTTAAGGAGAAACAAGAAGGAAATAAAAAAAAACAAAGGATCATCTACACAGTATGAAAGAGAAGTCCAGTGGGGTTCTGCTTATGACTTAAATGAATCTCTGAAAACTTTATCCTAAAAGTAGGAGTAAAGAATTATAAAAGACAGACACACATGGGAGTTTGCCCCTCTGCAAAGTACACATAATAAAGGAGTGTTAAACTAAACTGACTCATAGTGGAAGCACCAAAAACATAACCAAGTACATCATCTTCATCAGGAAAGGTAATGTCTTAAGGTTAAATGTGGTCTTAATTCTTTGTGTATCGCTATGCACCCATCACCATTGAATGAAAAATTTTGAGGGAAGGCATTTTGTGTTGTATGTTCAAATTTCATTGAAAGACATTAGTTCACATGCAAGAAAAATGAAAATGTGTAATAGAAAAAAAGATGCAAAAGTGAAATAACTGGAAGTAAACACATAATTGATAGATATGTTCCTTACAATTTTTTTTTTCTTCCAGAGGCATTTGAGGTAAGACAATAATGTATGTAAAGTGGGTGTCTAGCTGCATGTGAAGTTTAGTGAAAACCAAAAGCATTTCAGACATTCTCAGTCTACTCATAATACTCAGATTATTTCATCTCAGCATTTACTATAGTCAGACACAAATCTTACTGTCAGCAACAGTTTCACATTCAAAAAGCAGAACAGCAAATAATCTCTAATATCATCTTCAGTCTAAGTAAACAATAATACAAATATAACAGACATAATAAAGTCTGCAAAATACAACCCAAGGGTGATCCACAAGTTTATTTGTAACAAGCTCTCTTCCTCTGATGTCTCGGCCGTAGCCTTCAAGGAGTAAAGAACCATAGGAGCACACACATTTTATATACTAACAAACAGCAATTGGATAATTGATTAATTATCCACTTAAGAATTTTTTTTTATCAAATTAATACAATAAAACAATAAAATAATTAAATGAATACCCTCCAATTAATTTCTTCATTTAGCCCATGAGGGTATAAAGTGCCAAACTTTAAAATATAAATAGCCTCTTTAAACAATAATTTGTTGTTTAAGACTAGTAAAATCAAAATGAGAAACATTCACTTTTTCCAGCACTGTACCTTTTAACCCCTCATTACTACCTTGATGACATTTTTTAAAATGCATGGCCACAGAACTTTCCTCTTTATTATTAGCAATATCTCTAGCATGTTCCATTAGTCTAACTTTAAATGCCCTTTTAGTTTCACCAATATAAAATTGGTTACATGGACATTTGAGGGCATAAATAACACACTCAAAATTACAAGTAAAATTATCACATGTATTGAAAAATACATTATTCATATGTAGGAAACTCTTCACTACAAACTTACAGGTCTTACACTTACCACACGTGAAGGTCCCACTACTTAATATATTATGTTCTAAATATATAGAGGGCATAGTAAATTTGCTCCTCACTAAAAAATTCTGTATATTCTTCCCTCTTCTAAAAGAAAACCCTAATTTTTCATTTAGCCAAACTGACACATTACTGAGGGAATTAAAATATTCCCCAATAATGTCTCACCAGTCTCATCATTTCAACACTAAAGCAACTGTATGTAGTAACAAAATGCAAAGTATTACATTGTTTCCTCATCCTATTTTTAGGAGAAATAGTAGATATTTTATAGGTACTATCCTTTGTTCTTTTATAGTTGCTTTCAAAAAACTTTTTACAGCTTTTATCAATCAACTCATTGCTGTAGCCCCTTCGCTTAAACATCTCAACAGTTTTATCTAATTCTTTTACAAAAGTATACTCATTATTACATAATCTAGAAATCCTAAGTATTTCACTGAAAGGTAATGCCTCCAGTGTATGGGAGGGATGACAACTCTGTCAATGAACATATTGTATCCCTTCATCAAACTTTCTATTAACTGATGTCTCCAAGTTTTTGCCATCCATAATATTCAATGCAACATCCAAGAAAGAAATACTCATCCCTATAATAAAGTCTGCAGTCCACTCCATTCTCTTACAGGAAACAATATTCTATTGAGACATTTGATCAAAAACAGCATCAAAGTAAACGTCCCCTGTATTTTCTATTTTCGCCTCATCTTAGTACTACTAATGCTGCCAGCATCAGATTTCTCAGTTTCTCTTCGCTCTCACAAAAATGTCTTTCTGAAGTCAAAGAACAGTTAAGCCCTGCCTAAGTATGTACATGCCACTTAACACACTTTGAGAAAATAAAATAGTAAAGGAAATACATCCTCTCCCGGCTGTCCCCCCTTCCTGACTCAAGCAGGTCCCTTTAAGTCAGTGTCAGTGAAACTAACATTGAGCCAAATACTGGACAGCAGCACAGACAATCCAGTTAATACCCCCTCTTCTTCAGCCAGAGATGAAAGCAAACCACAGATATTTTTTTCAAGAATTTTAAAATGTTCCAGCATTATTTATTCTGAAGCATAGGATTGACAGTCTCTTAGAAACACAAGGTCACTTATATATTAACACTCTACACTTCCTACTAGCTCCTTCAGAAAAGTAGCAACATAGTCACCTTCAAGGTAAATGCAGATAATTGTTTGGGCAGCCTCAAATTCTGCACGAGTCTATCTTGAGCTGCACTTTTTGATACTGAAGGGAACTTCTGATTATGGTTTATTGATTAGGTTTGTAATGATCTGAAAAAATCTAATTAGAGGAAGGGAAAACATTTCTAAGGATTCTTAATTTTATAAAAATGAATATGTGCAAAACTAACAAACTAAATAAATAAAATTAGACTTTATATATTGGCACTGTTCAAATTTTGCAAGGTATTAAATGATATATTGTGTCTTTGTAAATTCTTATGTTACTGCAAGAACTTTTCTAGTAAGATTTAATTATTTATCCATGAAATCAACTAGACAGCTTTTAAGGTGTGCTTGATAACCAATATAAACAGTAATGAATGGACAATCTACAGTGACTAAACATCCCTGGTATTTTTGCATGCTGTATGTATCTCGGAAAGTATTTTTCAGTCATTACATTTTTTAATAAGGTGAGCAGTTACCTGCCATATAACTGAAGACATATACATTTTTTTCTAGTGTACAAAATCATGTGGTGGAGGTATAAGAACAAGGCATGTTATATGTCACCACCCCAGTGGAGAAAGACTTAATGATCAAAACTGCGAAATTCTTGAAAAACCTCCAGATCGTGAACAATGCAATACTCAAGGCTGCCCACCAAATGCTGTCTGGAAGAGTGGTCCATGGAGCTCGGTACGGACATAAATATTTATATCCTTATAGAAATGTTTTAAAGTGTCATCATTTTTATAAACATATTTGTAATGGAGTGTAATGTTAAAGTTGTTTTGTTTTTTACTCATGTAGATAATATTAAATAATCAAGGTTTATTTAAAACACATGAGCTCTATCATCATCTGAGTTGTCAGCCACAAGCTTTGAGGATGGTATATAAGATCATGTCAGTAAAGACATCCAAAATATTATGCTAACTCATGCTCTTTCCTAGTGCCTTCTTATTTACTTGCTGGACATCAGATTAAAAATTAATTTTTAAAAAGTTATGCGGACAACATGCTATGCTTGGGAATCCTGAATCTACAATTTGTATATGTCTTTTTTTGTAGTGACTAGATTGCAGCTTTGTAGTGAGGAGATTAGAGTTTGACATGGCTTTGTTCATCAGTATTAAGTATACCACCACTGGGATTGCAAACCAAACTGTCTTTCTTCCTATAAAAGAAAGTATGACTGTTTTCACCATTCACGTATTGCTGCTTCAGTACTATAAATTATACATGGCTCACTTTCGAAACTGGAAATTATATGATCTGCTTTCACCCTTATATTCTAGAGCCGCACATTTTTTTTGTTAGATGATGATAATTCTTTGATTAAATTAAAACATTAGAAAATAGTGTACATACAGGTATATATTACATTTTTTGTGCTGCACTTTAGTTGTAATGTAGTTTTATTCTAATTTACTGTCAGTGACAAATACTTATTTTATTTTTACTATCTCATTTATAATTAAACATTTTCCTAAACATGTATTGTTATATTTATAGTGGGTTAACTAAAGTAAATCAAAATACTTCTACACAGTCTGCGTAAAAGTAAACAAATATTATGGATAATTTTGATATATTTAATGCATATTTAATATGGTAAAGGTGCTGTTACAGATAGACCTGAAGTACTGTAAACATGTATCTATGAGCTGCAAACATGGCTAAAAATGCCATGTTGTCAAATGTTCATGGTATGTTTCATGCCGATTGGTATCACTTATTCAATTAACTGACAAGTGATTCGAGGAACTGCCTTAGTATAATAGAAACCATGAAGCATATATTTCTTATTACAAGGGAAAGAAAAAATGTGAACTGTAAGGAGCTGTTGCATTTCATTGTGAAATGACTGGTGCTACTTTGATATGATCACTAAATGTACATTTTTTATATATAAAACACATCTCTCTCTCCAGAAACAAGATGCCCAACAATATTATCTGCTGACTACTAGTATGTTAATAATGTGATAAATATATAGCACATTATGTTTTAGAATGACTTTTAAGTAAAAATAAAATTTCTGTAAGTCATTGTAAATCTAATATTTTATAAAATATTTTCCAAGTTATTCTTTTGACTAACTTTAACTCCATTTCTTGCTAGTTTGCTATTTTGATGCAAAATGATTAAAACTATTTTTCAGTGTGACTAGTGGAGCCTTTTTACCTATAAAAGATTATATGTTTATGGAGGGTATGGTAACACCATTGACGCTGTATCATTGTTCTGTTGTTAAAGTACCTGGATTAACTTGTCTTCAGAAACCTTTTTACCTCATTATTGTAATCATGTATTATTACATTTTAATATATAAAGTCTAAGTTTTGAATACTTGCCACCTCATGGGTGGTTTGCAAGTCTAACAAGCATTATATCTAAAGTAAACAGTGCATTATCTACTTGTACAAGTAAAATTACATGAACAAAACAGGCATATGTGTGTTGAGGTGTTCATGTATACTTACGTAATGATATCTATTTATATTCTCTTGCATAGTATTGCATTTGTTTAACGAGAGATTACTGTGTAACCCTTGTATTTTTCAAAACACACGACTAAGGACCGTTATTAAAGATATGGTGAACAACATTTTGCTTGGCTTTGTTTTACAGCATATCTAACATTAACCAGCAGTTACAAAGTTTCTGTTTCATTTCCCCTCTTGCTCTTTACTGTAAATGCTGTTCTATTTTGTTGAAATTTGTGAATGATAATTCAGTGTAAGTTTAGGGTTTCTGAACCTAGTGACATAAACCTTAAGCATGCCTCTGAATCAATAACTTCAAAAGTAGTTAATAGTTCTGTTTATTTACTGTAGTTATATATCCTACAACACTGATTTGCAGTATAGAAACAAAAAGGAAGACAGTAAGAAAGAGACAAAAGAGAACAACACAAAGGAAATGTAATGCAATTTTGACGTACTGGAGGTTTGATTTTTTTTTCAGTATTTTTAAGGCTCTGCACACATGTTTTTTTTTTCCTTTATTTTCTATTTTTCTTTGTCTTTATCCCTATCAGCTAACTACAAACAAGTCATGTGATATGCCTTTTTGCTTCACCAACAGTCAGACGATATTTCTGGAAACATTCTGCTTACCCTATTTTGTAACAACTCCTGTTATAAGCAATTAGAGTCAACATTCAGTTTTTTAGAGTGCCTTGTATTGTTTTTTGATTCTTCATGGATTTGGCAAAGCAAAAAGTAAATATGTTCTTCCTCTCTCTTGTTTTAAATGCAAGAAAGTACATTTTCTTTATATTTAATTACTTACATCTTACTTTGTGTACAAATGTTGCAAATGTTGGTCAATATTAGATATTAAAATGGATGAATCTTCCTAGAAATTCATCACTGACAACAATTGACTTGCATCAAATGCATGAAGAGGCCTGTGAGTTAGATTGTGCTTCATCATTTCTTTCCACTCCTTACTAAGAATATGGGTAAAACAGAGTCAGCTACCTAGCAATTTAATTGTATCAAACAGATTAGCAATTAATAGTCTAACCAAATGTAAACTTTTGTGCAATCAAGTTTCACTTTTATCCTAAAACAGTTAGTTGATTTGATTTAGTTAAGCTATTTCCATCTGCTTGTCTTCCAGGTTTTGAGGATGTTAATTGCCTTTATTAATCCCATCTTCAGTCCCTTAAATGCAAGTTTGGTCAACATGTCATCTACAACAGTTAATCCATTGTGTCAGTTTTGACTGGATTTTAACAATGAAAATTGATTATGACAACAAAATGCTCAGGTATCTTAACTCTAAGAGATTAAATGGAAAAATGGAGCCCACAGAAGTGGTAAAAGATAACTGCAAAATGGAGCCCGCAGAAGTATTAAAAGATTATTGCTAGCATGTTTGATATACAGGTAGGCAGAAATGGCTTACAACAGACTAACAAAATAAGGAAAATGTCAGTTACTGGTCAGTTTCAAGTGCTTCCATAAAGATGATATTTCTCACTCCAGTTCACTGCTTCAAAAACTGCGTGCAATGATAGTAATACAAGTCAATTTTCATATGTCACATTTTCCCAACCTGTAGGTGGGATGATTACAACATGGGCTGTTAGTCCCAAAACAAACATAAGCTCACCAACCTCTAAAGAGTCTTAGAAGGCTGGATAATGCTGTGGTAAGGCATATTTTTGAGGCTCCAGCAAGATATATGGTGCAATTTAATTAACAGTTTTTCTTCCATAAATTCACAAAGAGGGAGGGAAATCTTGCTGAGAACATGTTCTGCAGACTGAATGCTTAAGAGTAGGTTATAAAGCCCTCCACTACCATCTCTCTCATTCTGCATCATATATGTAATACACTATTAGATACCCTTTTCCTATTTCCCTAACTGATAAGCTAAAGCACAGTTTTGTGCATTTTATGAAGCCAAACTAGTAACTGTCTGTGTATAGTGGAGTTATGTTTATCAATGGGTCGACTTCAAAATAACAAAAACTCACATTATCGAATCCTGCTACATCGAGCCTGACTTTAGCGAGTCTTCATTATATCAAACTCCCAGAACTATGAAAATTAACCCAGGGAAATGAACCACTTGACCACCAGGACAAAACAACAAACAGCAAAAAAAAAAAAAAAAAAAAAACCTCCAAGTGGGAGAATTTGCCCCCAACACTCCTCATAACTAATATACCAACTCCGAGATTGCACTGCAGTGAAGGAAGGAGAAAGTTCATCATGGTGGCCAAATGGTTGCTTTCCCGGGGTCCATTTTCGTAGTTCCAGGAGTTCGATATAATGAGAATTCAATGAAGTCAGGGTCGGTGAAGTGGGTTTTGATAATATAAGTATTCAATGTTTTGAAAGGGAACTGTACCAATATAAACCTTTTTGGGAAAGTATAATATTTTATTCATTGATCTTGCACAAGAGTAAATGTGTATGATTCCATATGTGGCATATCCCAAAAAGATCTTGCCACAGTTTATATCTTGTATTTTGTTACTATTCTGATGCAAAAGAATCCTGAAGTAAAAAGAGGTTAAATACACCTCTTAAATGGGACCTTATACAGTGAAGATCTAATAGATTTGTATGCCAAATACACAAAATACTTCAGATTTGTATGATATCTGAAAGACTTAAGTAAATCACACTTCTCGGATAGTTAGTGAACAGCAGATAATAAAGTACAAGCAACAGAACTGTATTGGTCTGTCCCCGTAATAGTTGTATAGTTGTACCATATCAGCAGACAGTCCTATCTGACCTTTAGTAGAGCAGATTCCTGTATTCCATGTTTATATTTATTATTTCACTTGACGTCATCTAGTCTGCTTTTAAACATAGTTGATATAGTTTATTGTTTGACTTTTAATGATAACTTCTTCAACAGTCTTGGAATTTGTTGTGTTACATATATGTCTCTTCTTTGAGTCGTCTTATGTTTTATTTTCTCATACCTTGTAGTTTTATGGCCAAGTCCAATCCCAGTTGATTTCTTAAATTGTTGTCAGTTATTGTTTTAAATGCCAGATACAATTTCCCTTTGACATCTATAAAGAATACAATGTAAACCCAGATAGTTTAATCTTTCTGTGTGTGGCAGATCTGCTTGATGTTAATCTTTTAGTATGATGCCTTTGCACAATCTCATGTTTCAGACATTGTTAAACTATAGAAGATCAAATTGTATTCCAGAATTAGTCTTACTGTTGAGACAAATGCATCCTTCATTGCTTTATGATCTTTTGTTTCAAATGAATTCAGCATCAGCCCTGTCTGTCTTAGTCCTCTAGCTTTAATCTCAAAAACATGGTGTTAAAAATTCAAACCACTACTAACAAGTTTTACCTAAATCCTTCATATTATCTACTTATTCCAATTTAATGTCACATATTTTAATTTCATATTCAGTATTTCTACAAAATACTAACTTACATTTATTATAGTTGAAGGCCTACCCTTGTGTCCTGTCCTTTTTTCTAGACAAATAACAGCTGAGTATACATACACTTTTAGTGTTGTTAATGTGTGCTCCCACCTTACAGTCATCTGTATATTATATAAATCTGCATCTTTCAGATGGAAGCATCTCAGAAATTAACATTTTGAAAAGTATAGGCCTAATCATGGATGTCTGTGGTCCCAGCCTCCCTTGTAGCTGTATTAAGGCTGAAGTATTCACCCTGTAGCACAAAACTTTGTTGCCTTTTAGTCATCCATTTGGATATCCATTTTGTTATACATGTGTTTACTCCTAGTCTTTTGAGGCATCTTATTACAGATATTTTTTCATTTAGAAAGTAAAACTCTTTTGAGACCTCAAGGTATAAAACTGTATTGGTTTTACCTTGGTCCCTTAATGCTGATATGTTTTCATAACATTGGATTTGATATGTCAGGGTGGATTTTCCCTTCATAAATCTATGTGTGTTACGAAATGATTCCCATAAATGTTAGTCTTTATAAGCAAACTTAATATTCATCTTTCCATGCAATTGACAATAGACATAAGACTTGTGCGTCTGTAAATTTGTTTGTTAGCAGGCAAGGAGTGCAATGTCTGAAACACTTGAATCAAGTCAGAGGCAGTCTAAAGGCAAGTAGGTCTTCCCACAAGTATCCAGGGGCAATGAAGCCAAACACCGTATCAAAATCTACAAAAACTGCAGATCAAAAGAACAGTTCTCCTAAAAGGCCTTGATGATACTGATCAATAGCCATAAGATTTTCCGCATTACCAGACCATATTACAACTTCCTGGTTACGGTTGATTAAATGGAATAAAATCTTTCTGGGCAAGAAGCCAAGGTCTTTGCATAAGACTTGTCCTCCTTAATCAATGAGAGGGAAGGATCATTAGAAACACAAGTTCATTCGTAGCTAGTATGTGTTGTACATGTACATGAGATTCACTGAATAACATTTATGTAGAACATGTGGTATACATTTCTCACTAATGAATGAGAGTGGCTGATCACTGAAAATACAAGCACAATTGTGAGCTGGTGTGGATAGTACATGACACATGGTTCTCTGAGGGACAGTTGGATAGAACATGTAGTGCATATATCTCACTAATGAATGAGAGGGACTGATCATTGGAAACACAAAGGCTCAATTGGTAGCTGGTGTGGGTAGTACAGGGACACATGGTTTTCTGAGGGACAGTTGGATAGAACATGTAGTGTATATTTCTCACTAATGAATGAGAAGGACTGATCATCGGAAACACAAAGGCTCAATTGGTAGCTGGTGTGGGTAGTACAGGGACACATGGTTCTCTTAGGGACAGTTGTGCAGAACATGTAGTGCATATATCTCACTAATGAATGAGTGGGACTGATTGGAAACACAAAGGCTCAATTGGTAGCTGGTATGGGTAGTACAGTGGCACATGGTTCTCTGAGGGACAGCTGGGTAGAACATGTAGTGTAAATTTCTGTCAAGAAATACTGCTAGAGGAATGGCTGTTGTAAATATGATTGCTTTATAAATGTCTAAACCCAGCCAAGATGGGCCTGTTGCTTTTCTTGAAAGCATGGATTTAACACCATTTTATATCTCCTCTAAATATACTGGTATCAACAAGGTAACTGACATCCATTATTGTACTATAGGGAGGTTTAAATGCCACAGGATCTCCCTGCCTCAAATAGTAGTGCTAAATTATCTCCAGTGTTTTAGACAGGTGGCAAAGAAACATCTGGGCTTCTTGATCTTTCATACCCCAACTTGAGTGGATACCTGTTGCAGATGCTGCAATGAAAAACATATCTGAATGGCTAATGTATGGTTGATATATGCTGTCATCCAATCTTATACAACATATTTTTTCATGTAAATGCCCTCCCCATACTGTTAAAGAGCACTGCTCACCCCATCCTTTGGAACAGTCCATTCCTTGTCCCGGGGCACCATTAAAATAGCTTTAGATGCACTATTATATCTCTCAAATTGTTTCTCAAGAGTTGTGGACAAAGCCAATAATAGTGTGGAGGGGGCGGCCCAATTATTCTACTTCAATTTTAAAGTGACTAGCACAAGTTTAGCTCACTGTTGAAATGTTAAAACTCAAAATGCTGAGTGGCAGCAAGTCAAAACAAAAAGAAGAAAACACAGGAGAAGAGCAGATGTCAAAAGTTGCATTTCTACTTAAAACTTCTTTTTGTAGGGAAGGCAGGTTTTCCCTGAACCCCACCATATGGGGGGGGGGGGGGTCAAGCCCCACAAACACCTACAATCGACTGCATATATACCAACTCTGAGATTGCCATACCTTGAAGAAAAGGGATAATTCCATGAAATGGCATTGCTGACTTAGTATATGTAAGTCCAATCATTCAGCTATTCAGTCTCTGTGTTTCAGGACTTCCTCTAGTGGTTCCTGGCATTTCAAATGGCTACCACAGGTTTTGTATCAACATGCATTTTTGGAACAAGATGTAAGAAAAAATCTCTAATGTCGTGCAATATTGACTGACTGCAATCCTTAGTAATTTACCATAAAATGAAAATTCTATAGGACAGGGAAAAAATCTGAGGCAAAATCAGGTGTGTTTGCAGAATCAAGAACAAATGTGAGGTATAGACATTATGGGTTCCTTTAGTTTGGTTGACAGGGAGTTTGGTTGACATCTGTTTCATAGACCACATTTAGTAAACTATACAGATAGTCAACAGGTGTGTGAGATAGACAATCCCTGGGTAGTAGAATATACCTTCCCCCAGGGATTGTGCAATCTCGGAGTTAGTATAAATAATTAGCAGGGGGTGCAGGGTGAAGATTTTTATGTTTTTTATTTTTTGTTTTTGCATGCACCAGAAAGAAATGATGCCACACAAGTATTAGGAAGTCAACATTTCTGTTTTGGATGTAAAGTGGTTTACCTTCAGGATGTCGACGTTTGTCTTAATCAACTAACTGAAGGTATATTATATATTACATATACTTGTTAATTCAGTTTTAAAACTTTTCCAGCAAACAAATGTCCGCAATGTGTCAACTAGATTTTTGTTAGCTATATTTCTTGATCATGCTACCAGTAAAGGCCAGATAGTTTCTTTATTCTGAATATCAAAGGAACAAAAAAACAAGAGACTTAGGATTTTTTAGGGCCATTGGGTCTGTCTCCATCAGATATCCATCTTAGTTTACAAGAAGCTATGGTTCCACATGCCAGTGAGTTGACCTGTCTACTCATTTGTTAGAAATCAAACAAAAATGTAATTTGGAATTTTCTCCTATATTCCCAGATTATATGCCTGCATTTACAGCCCCCTCAAATCTCCCAAGAGCAAGTCCTCAAGGCATTATCCAAAGCCAAGAACACTACCTTATTTGTGGCTGGATGAAATACTGGGCTCTCTGCCAGTCAGTCTGAATCTTGACTTGTCCAACCCCCTACAGAAGTCTTTCAATATCACCCTTCAAAAAGACTTAATGCCAGATGAAAGTCAGATGAATGAATGACAGTGGTGGTCATCCCCACATGGAAAGGTGAGGCAACAGCAAACCTATGTAATTATAGACCTATAAGCCAGACCAGCCTTGTCTTAAAGCTATGGAAAGCAACATTATGGAATTAATAAATACAATATAGGTAACCTACAAATTATTGATGAAAGCCAGCTCAGATTCATAAAGGGCACATCCTGCCCACTTAACCTGGTCAACCTCTTTGAGAAGGTTACTGAAGCAACGGATGAGGGCAAATCATTATACACCACAAATATGGACCTTACAAAGGCATTCAGCAGCATCCTACATTCGGGTATCTCTTTTCAACTTGGTGGAGCAACAACTGGCTTACAAATAGAGACCAGGAAATGATGTGGGTGGCTGTACATTCTCCAAAAGACAAGTCACTCATGGTTTACACCAGGGTTTGGTCCTTTGGCTACTCCTGTTTGGCATTTACTCCTCAGAGGTAAAAGCAAATGTTTGGGGTTTACTGCTGACCACGTTTGCTGATGACTGTAAACTTGTTGCTATCATAAACTCTCCAGAGGACACCAAAATAATCCAAGAGGGCCTTTCCCAAATAACTAGCTGGTGTTAAAACTATGGACTAAAACTAAACAGCAGGAAATGTAAGAAGGAAGTCATACTTTGGCAAATATGACTTCCCTTTTAACAACCACATTGACAACACATGCCTGAAAGTTGGTCCTGTAGTCAGAGATCTGGGAACTAATGTTAAGAATGAATTATCTTTTGATCACCATGATCATATTGTAAGGAAGTACTTTGCGATGTCACAGCTTATATCTAAAGGTATGGTATCCAGGACCATAGATATAATCATTACACTGTACTTGGCTCTAATCAGGATGATCATTGAATATAATACCCCATTGTCACCTGTAGAGTAACCACAACATTTTCTCATTAAAAAAATAAGGACCTAAATCATAAAAACTATTCAGATCATCTCAAGTCCTTTGTCAAAGCTAATAAGAGGTGACCACAGTCAAACTTGTACAGCCTCAACAAACCAGATCCTATCAGAACTATTACACATTAGCAAGTGCAGTGGTAGCATGAACACCCACTCAAGAGATCCATTACTTTTCAACATAAATAGAACATTTTAGAGAGAGTGGAAGCCAGTGACTTCAAAGCCAGGAGGTCTGCAGGAAGCAATTGAATGGATGGGGCTCAATTACAGGCCATTACGTGAGATCAAATAACAGAAGGGGGTCATTTACTTTCATCTACAGTCTGCCTCAGTATGTACCCACTCATTATAGCCACATTTCTGAATATATACACCTCAGATATTTAACTACAATCAACAAGACCAGCCTTAAAAGACATGGAGTAGCAAAGGACTCCTCGGGGGTCCCTGCTGACACTAGTTCCCCTACAACTCCCCATTGCCGCTCTCCTCTTTTCTTCCTTATCACGGGGGTCCCTGCTGCACACTAGTTTCCCTACACCTCCCCATTGCCTCTCTCCTGTTTCCTTCCTCATCACGGGGGTCCCTGCTGCACACTAGTTCCCCTACACCTCCCCATTGCATGGGGGACCCTGCTGCACACTAGTTCCCCTACACCTCCCCATTGCATGGGGGTCCCTGCTGCACACTAGTTCCCCTACACCTCCCCATTGCCTCTCTCCTCTTTCCTTCCTCGTTCTGGACCCCCCCATATTATCCAGATAGATTTCTTGTTTTTGTCATACCTTGTCTTACTTTGTTTTCCTCATCATGCTTTTAGCTCCTCATTGTAGTTATAAACACAGCCTAACAGGCTAAGCCTCCACTTCAGTTATTTTGGATGAAGGGATAAAATAAAACCAGATGTCTGTAGGCCATTAAATACTCAGAACTCATGGGTTTCTATATGATTTGAGGCGCATCTTGCAGCTTTTTTTCTTTACAATTTTTTGTTCTAATGATGGCCTGAACAAAACAATCACAAGCAAGGAAAGACATTCAGTCTCATTTTTTCTTCTAAGAAACACAAGTTGTATGTAAAGCTAAATATTCATTGCCAACAGTTCAGTTCACCTATAAACTGGGAAAATAATTGCATAGGTCCGTAGGAGGTTATTATAGCAATAACCCATGCCTGGGTGTGGGTAATGCTGGATTTACCCACGGTTGGTGTGGTTTGGTCACTAGGGCGAAGCCCAAGTGGCCAAACAAAGCCAACCGTGGGTAAATCCAGCATTACCCACACCCAGAAGTGGGTTATTGCTATTATACAATGACATTATTTAAGAAAAAAAATAATTACTTTTCTTAAATAATGGGATTGTATAATGCCTCCTTGCTGCCCTTCCGCAGCTGTCTGGTATTCTGCGGCAGTTCTGATGTACTGCGCATGCACATGCCTACGCAGTACATCAGAGCTGTGGGCAAAAGAAACAGAGAAAGCAAGATCTCCGTTGCTTTTTAAAAACTGTTTCGCTATGTTAAATGAGTTTAACATAGTGAGACAGTGTGAAGCAATGGAGATCTTGTGTTCTCCGTTGCTGTAAAAAAAAAGAGTTATAGTAATGGAAAAAGTCAGGGCGACCAGACCTTTTTCCATTACTATAACTCTGAATTACAGTGTGCACACTGACCAATCAGCATGCATGTTTTTGAATATTTAATGGGGGGTCGTTGTATAATAGGCTAGTTACCCTAGAGCCTTTACAAGTCTAGGGATGTTAATTCCAAGTATCCCCATTTCTTTTTTTGGGTAGTTCACAGACCAAATTTATGAATAGAAAAGATCTGTGATCAACACTGGCTATCCCTCTGCATAAGGGACATGGCTGTCTCCCCACGGGTGAATTTGTGTGTCCTATCCAATTATCTAGGTTGCATTTGAATAGGGTCTGTAAGGAACTCTGTTTTACATGAATAGGTAGTATATTCAGGAGACGTGGCAGTCAATGGGAGATATATCTGTCTCTCCAGCATGTTCATTTAATGTCACAAGCTAGGTTGAGATCCCTAGAGCAAGTCACACTTGCACCATTTGACTTGTGGGATGTGCAGCATTTCCATTAGGGCAGGGTTGTAGATTGCCCTGTAGGCCAGGCACAAATCATCTCTCAGTAGCCTATAAGTTGCAGGGTAAAGTGACAGGGCTTTCAGCCTATCTGTGTAGGTCATAGTTGGGAGTCCCTGTATTTTCTTGGTGAGAAATCACTGAGGTCTCTCCAGCTGCTGCAGGTGTCTATTGATATACATACAAATGGGTGTATTATACTCTTTTAGTGGTCTGATGAGTGTCAACTACAATGGAGTTGTAACATCCCTTGACCTGGCTGCTATTCCCTTGCTTTCCTTACCACCATGAAAACTTGGTGGTAAAAGTTCAGATTGCTATCAACCTGTGTTCCCAAGTCTCATACCATTCGGTTGGAACTCAGGGGGGGTGCTGTCCATATTGTAATTTGTAGGGAATTCCGTTTTGCAAAAGGGAATAATAATGCATGTTTTTGCATTTAGTTTTAGACCATGGCTTTGGCACCAATCATTTGTTTATGTTAGCCCTTCTGGTAATATGTTGACATTGTTGGGGTCTCAATGATTGCTTCCTGTTTGCAATCATCAGCAAACTTGGTGAGCCAAAGGCTGTCTACATTGGTCTGTACTTCTGAGAAATAGATGCCAAACAGTAAAAGGCCCAGCACAAACCCCTGTGGTACTCCAATGGCATTGGGTCTACTAACAGAGGTGGAGTCACCAATTTTGCAAAGTGTGTTCTGTCGGGGAGCCAAATGGCTACCCATCTAGGAACATAAGGGTTAATCCCTATCTAGGAGAATTTCTCGATGCCAGACTGGGTAATTGTGTCAAAAGAATTGGTAAGGTCAAGATAGGTTGTGTGCACAGACTCCTCTTTGTCCATGGTTTTGATGACATTCTCAAATAAGTCTACCAGGTTTAATAATCATGCTCTACCCTTAACAAAGTCATACTGGGGTGGGTCCAGCATTTGGAGGTCGCCTATGTCCTTGTTGATAAGGTTCATGATAATTCTTTCTATGGTTTTGCAGATGAGGCTAATTAGATCTATAGGTCTGAGTTCCCAGGGTCAGTTGATGGCCCCCCCCTTGTTCAGGAGGATTACTGTTGCTGTTCTCCATTCTGCAGGAACATAGCCAGTTCTCAAGCTATGATTAAAGAGAATGCCAAGTACATTCTCTAGGTCTTGTTTTAGATTGTTTAGTAAACAACCCGGGATCTTATCTGGTCTCAATGAAGCTGTATTTCTGGCTTTGGCAAGTGCATAGATGACCTGTTCTGTAGTGATACTAGGCAGAGGGCTGGTGTCAGGTATGCTTTGAGATATGGTAGATGGGGATAGATGGGTGAAGTTTGCACTGAATCTGTCTGCTAGCAGGTTGGCAATATCTTCTGGTGTAGTATGAGTAATCTCATCTACACTCCGTTTGGTACATAGCTGGGCATTCCCTTTTAGACTTCAGACATAGTTAAAGAATGCTTTATGATTACCCTTGGCTACAGATGTGATTTTACTTTCATAGTTTGCCTTAGAAGACTTTACAAGATTTCTGATTTTCTTGTTTAGGCTTAGGAGGGCAGTCTTCCCCTACAGAGTGATATCCCTCTTGCTTTTGGACTACAGTTTCTTCCTCTTGTCATATAATCTGTTTATACCTGAAGTCCACCATGGAACAGCAGAGTTTATGCAGTCATTTAAGTTTTTGTACAGGGCATTTGCATACACTTCTGTATAGGGATCATTAATGTCTGCAATCATGGGTGGTGTGAAGTTTTTATACCATCACGTAGTAGGCTATAGTTAGCTTTGGTAAAGTTTTTTATAATTTTTGTTCCTGTAAGGGTGTCAGTTCCAGTAGTTACTTCAAATGAGACTTATTTGTGGTCTGACCTAGCCATGGAGGGTATCATGCATGTGGAAGTACAGTGACCCCCCCCCCCATGTTGGCGAGTACTATGTGGAAAACATTACAGCCCCTAGAGGGATGCAGACTACCTGTTTCAGAGCATTTGTGTTAACAAAGTCCAGATCCCCTGGACAAGCATGTTTTTGCTTGTGTATGTCCCCCCAGTCTATGGAAGGATAGTTGAAATCTCCCATGACTAAGCTGTTGAGCTGTATGGCGAGGGATTCCAATAACTCAAGGTATGAGGTGTGCTTATCCTGGCTCAAGGTGGGGGACCAATAGTTAGTAATGATGTGCTATGGTACTTTCCCAATAGTTAATTGCACATGTAGTTTGATAGAGTCATACTGTTTGACCAGTCTTGAAGTGTATTTGGTTTTAATGAAGATGGATACACCTCCACCTTTGGTTCCTTCATGCTCATTTGGAGATCTGAATGTGTGGAAGTCATTGTAGCCTTACATGGCTGAGGTGCTCTCAGTGGCCTTGAACCACATCTCGGTAACTGCACAGACATCAGCATCCTCCAAGGTGAGCACTGCTTCTAGGCAGTGCAGTTTCATGTTTAAACTCCTAGCAGCAAGACCCCAAGTTTGTCTTGATTAGATTTTGTTACATTGTAAAATATGTTGTTTTGACATTGCCTAAAAAGGCAATTTTTTGCAAGGATATAAAAATCTTATGTGGTAATAGTGCCTGCCATCCAAGTATTCCAGAAGTAAAAACTTTCTCTGTACCTCTGGTGATTGTTGGGTTGAAAGAGAAAGCACAAAAGGGCAGAGATATAGGTCATACATCTGAGGGTCTCGGTGAAGAAACCAAAGCACATGGATAAAATCCCCAAAGAGTCAGAGAGTACAGCCATAATCAACACAGATCGGATCACAGCCAAAAACACAGCCAAATAACCAAGCAGTGTTAGATGGCAACACTATTCCATGAGACACAGTGCCAGTAATCAGTTCTTATCACACATGTCATATCCACACCACTTATTAAGTACAGTCCAGATGCCTGGATGTGATACCAAGTGAAAAAGAATTACTGACAATTTATTATTTATGATCTACTGCAACCCCTTCACCACACACACACACACACACACACACACACACACACACACACACACACACACACACACACACACACACAGTCATTTTCATCATTGACAATCCCCATACTAATCAGTTACTGCCATTGTATTGACAGTGCATCTCATTATGTTAAAAACAGACCCATTAAAGTATCCAGCTAACTCCACAAAAATGTTCACTACTAAAATTCAGAATAATGACTGCTTAAACTGAAAAAAACGACAACAGTGACAATAACATTCAACCACAGCCCTTTATCCAGCATTTAAATCCAATATTAATGACTGCATATGCCTCAGATATCAGAATGCAATAAACTAGAAATAATTGGTTGCAGTAATTTTAACCCCACTACATTTATACACACACACACACACACACACACACACACACACACACACACACACACACACACACACACACACACGCACACACGCACACACGCACACACGCACACACACAAATGTGCCATCAATTACAGCCACAGTATCACTGTATGATTGTGATATATACCTTAGATGTTTATTTTACAATTAATGAATAAATACATAAATAATTGACACACAGGCATTCATCTTCTCAGATCATTGCTGCCATAATGCAGTATATAACCCACTGCAGACCCTCTCACCACACATCTCACTAGGTTAGCTCAAGAATCAAGGAGAAAGCTAAAAAAATGGTAAACAAAAGATCAAGATCAGGGACTGTGATTGCCTTTCTATACTTTGAACAGAATAACAAGCAGTCTTTGCATTAGCATGACTTTTTGAAGGTTAGGTTTGAAAATCAGATGTCTGTCCTCATCATCATTTAATAACTTCAGTCCTAACTGATTTGCCAGGAGAAAAAACACAAACTTTATGATGAATAGACCAAATATAATGCATAAAAATCAAAGATATTCTGCAGAAATCAGTAAAGTTTGCAGCATCGAGCTCTCCCACATATACATACACACATGTGTAACTGTAAAGCTCAGATGCTCAATCGTGATCAAACAAATTTGTAAATACATAATTAACTGCCACATGGGAATTTATCTTGTCAAGTCACTAATGGCAGAATATAGTGTTCAACCCAATGTAACCAAATACCTCTCAACATCTTAGCTCGGCAATCATGGAGAAATCCAGTAAATAATGAAAAACAAAGGACCAAAATAATGGACAGATATTGCCTTTATATACATTCAACCCCGATACTGTAGAATCACTACCACAAGGACCAACTATCAAACATTTTCACTGAGAATTTTATCTTTGTAAAATGAAAGCAAATTTAACTTGAAGAACCTTACAATGTATAACCTTCATCTAGTCAAATATGTTCCTGCCTGTTCTGGAAAATAATTTTTAACACCCCCCCCCCCCCCCAACAGAGTTGCCTTTGTATTCTATGGACCACTTAAGGACCACTTACTAAGTTGGCCACTGTCCTTTCCCTTCAACAATAGATTACACTGTATATGCCAGTTAGTCTTTCTGGCCGACAGACTTCTGCATTCTGGAAATGAAAGTAAACCTGTGCTATTTTATACCTCTCTGTTAATTGCTTTATATGAGCAAGAAACTGATTATTCTCTGTTATAAATTGACCTAAGAGTGGAAAGGGCTCAACCTCCAACCCCACTAGTCTAACTTTTCCTGCCATAAATGTTAGAAGCATAAGAAATAACACTGGCTGGATTACCCAACATAAGACTGATATTCTCACTGTAACTTAACCTTGGCTTAAACCCACTATTAATGACTCCAAAATCACAACTTCTGGCAATAATATCATCTGTAATGACAGTAAAAAGTGGAAATATGGTGGTATTGCTTTAATATTTCCCAAAAATTATCACATTTCCCCTTACAACAAACCAATACCAAATTTCAGTTCAGCAGAGCTTCTTATTACTTTCCTGAAATTAAACAATTATAAACAAATGTGTATTACTGTTATTTACATCTCTTTTTTCTTTCTTTAAGCTTTTCCCATTAGGGATCACCACAGCAGAACAATGGTCCACAGAATGATTGGCAGTAGAGTTTTACGGTGTTGAGTTGCTAACCCGGCACCCAACCTTTCCCCAGAAGGCACACACATGCACGTACTCACACCTAGGGCCAATTTAGAGTGTCCAATCCACCTGCAGCATGTCTTTGGGATGTGGGAGGAAATAAGAGCATCAGGAGGAAACCAATATGACTGCAGAAAGGACATGCAGGCCCCAAACAGAAAGCACCACAGCTGAGAATAGAAGCAGACAACCTCTTGCTGTGAGGCGGCAATGCTAATCGCTGCACCCCCGCGGCTGACCACTGTTCTTTACATCCCTCCTGGTGACAGTACTGCTATACTGGATGATATCCTACATTGGATATCCATAACAATTCCTCAAGAAATAATATTACTATGTGATGTGGATGTCAACTGAGGCAGCGGTGGTGCAGCGGTTAGAGTTGTTGCCTCACAGCAAGAGGTTCTCCGGTTCGATTCTCGGCTGGAGTGCCTTCTGTGTGGAGTCTGCATGCCCTCCCTGTGGTTGAGTGACATTTAAAGACATGCAGGTAGGTGCGTGTGTGAATGGGTGTGCCTTCTTTGAAGGTTGGGCATCGGCCTTTCACCTCGGCACTGTAAAAATCGACTCCCAATCATTAGCAGACCGGAGTTCTGCTGTGGTGACCCCTAACTGGGAAAAGCTGAAAGACATTAGTTTAGATGTGGATGTCAACTGGTTGGACATAAACTCTAACTCTCCTGCATATAGTGTGAACTTATTTGGTATCACACAACTAATTAATAACCCCACACATTATTGCAAGACAATTCCCTAGAAAGTACACCACCTCAGGTACAGTGTCTGTCTCAGTGATCCTCTCCCAGTGTATACAACCAAATGTCTCACATATCCACTTAAACAGCAGGTTTCTAACACAACACACACCCTTTCCAAGTTTAACCCAGAAATGTCCATCATTAACTTATCATCTAGTAACTTCAACTTCATAAAACTCCTCACCTTAGAAGAGGCTGTAAATGAATTCAGTACAACTTTCCTGAATATCTTAAATAGCTTTGCACCTCCTAGAAGAAAGAGACTAAAAACAATTAATGCACTGTGACTATCCGAAACGACTAGAGAAAATGCATGGAAAGAATGTGAAAAATTAAAACACCATAACATCTTGAAAGCTTCATAATGCTTCACAATTTTACTAAAAAACAATTTAATAATGATAAAAAACTCTACTATAATGACTTTCTGAATACTAAACACAACCCTAAAAATTCTGCATAGCCATAAATGAAATATTGCATCCCAGCTATAAATTCAACCCTAAACCCTCTCCAAATTACTTATCACTTGAAACCACAATAAAATTCAACTCTTATTTCATAGATAGTATAACACCTCTAACCAAGGATTGCTAAACATCTAATCCTAATCCTTTCCAGTGTAACATCTCTAACCAAAGATTGCCCAACATCTAATCCTAACTCTGGCCAGCAGACATGTATCACCGTATTTACTTTCCCTTCAGAAATGTGCCCACATCCGATATAAATCTTCCCATAAACCCGTCATGTTCTACTTAAGCTGATGACCTTCCAAACATGTTAAAATAGCAGCCAATAGCATTGCCTACCCTGTCTCAATCCACATAAATAGGTCTGTACAGGATTCCCATATTCCCTCTCACTGGAAAAAGTCACACATTATTGCTCTGCACAAAGGAGGAAAGTTAATAGACAGTACTAACTTCAGACCTTTAGCAAAATTATCCCTCCTCTGCAAAATAATTGAAAAATGTATTCCAAAACAATTGCAAAAATATCTCCTGTAGGAAGAGCTGTCCCCCACACAAGATGGCTTCCATTCTTCCTATAGTAGTAACACTACACTTCCATCTTATATAGATACTGTCAGTAATGCTAGAGATAATGGCAAGCTAGTCTCCTCCTTATCATGTCTAAAGCCTTCAAGACAATTTGTCACAGCAAACTTCTACTTCAAATGTCCTCATTAGATCTCTCTCAGCCCAACCTTCTGTAGTACAAAAGTTACCTATCCAACAGGTATGAGTCAGTAAAATGTCACCCCACGCTCTCTCCATATCTCCTAGTCACCACTGGTGTACTACAAGGCTATATACTTGGTCACCTCCTCTTTAACTTTCTCACAAATACCCCCCACATATACCCTCAACAGGCCTCCCTAATACAGTGCACAGATGACTGCAGGCTCATTTGCATATCTGACAGTGTGGCACATCAAAAAATTACTCAGGAAATTTTAACAGCAACTGAAACATGGCTTTGCAACTCACTACTTTTTCCCCTCAAATCCCTCTCCCACGAAAAACAAAATTTAAAGTACTTACTCTTGATAATACAACCAATGAAGTCACTTCTCATAGCAAATTATTAGGGATGATAGTGGATGATAAACTTAAATTTGACCTGTATATACAAAATTGCATAAGAGAAACTCTTCAAATGCTAGGGATTCTTTATAGTCACCAGACCTTTCTAACTGACACAAATAAAGCTACACTTATCATTAGTTATCCCCTCTGCACACTTTGTTAAGGTGCTCCCATCCTTACTAATTTCAGGCATCATAAAAATCAAAATTTGGACAATGCTATAACAAAGTTGATAAATTTGCAGCAAACACCCCCTTCAGAACCTGCTATCATATAGCACTAAAAAAAACTAAATTTGTTACAACTAGCCTATCAACTAACATATACACAGCTTATTTCCACCTATAAAATTATCAAGAATCCATCTACTTGTTTGGCAATACATAGCATTCTACACAGCAATGTTCTTAGCCAATCATTATGATCTAAGGATAAAAAACTTCTGTGTGTCAACAAACCTATCAAATCTGCTAAGGTCTGAAACCATCTTTATAAATCAGGTCAATACCCTCCCTCCCATCTTTCAAATCATTTCTGAAAGACTTCCTAGCCAAAAGCTGTGTTCTTGCTCAATAGCAGTATAAACTATATCCCTAAATGTGAACAAATATCTGTTTATACTTGACATCTGTTTATTCCCCCTTCTTTACTCACTTCCTTACTTATGTTAGTTTCTCTCTAAATTTTCCATAAACTTGTTTTTCTCTCACTTTGTATTGCAATCCCTTTTTCTATTAACCTAACTTACT